>NC_140489.1:45062622-45200122 GCF_964271855.1 Acomys minous
GAGCATTTTCCTCTTTCAAATTGAGATTTGGCAATGGTGCCAGGCTGATAAGAAGTTTGCTTAGGAAAGGATGCAGGCGCCTCCTGCTCACACTCTCAGTCTGTGGACAGAATTGCTACTGTTAAGCCGTCCAGACAGACACTTACAACCCCTTCCCTTGCCCACCTGGGATGTTAACATTGTCACAGAAGCACAGATACATTATCTTTTTAAGAAACAAAGGCATTGGCAAACATATTTTTGCCCGGGAGTACAGTTTTGACCACATTCTTTGTGTATTGGAGTTAGTGTAATACAGTCATCCTGTATTTGTTATTTTGCAATGATCCATGTGAGAGTTAGCCACTGACAACCATGCGGATTAAGCTGAGTAAAAGTTTTGGGTCCTTTATTTAATAACTAGGACCAAGGGAGGGCTCTCACCTCTGGGAAGCCGTTTGGTGCCCAAGCTGAGGGGTACAATGGTGTTAAAAACACAGTTTTAATTATGTCAGTGCACACAGGGCTAGGGAGGTACATTAGTGGGGGATTTAGAGTTGTCTTGTAGCATCTGCCTTCTTTGCAAGGCCCATAAGTATCTTCGAGACATTATATACTACCTCTGGACCATGGTCAAAGTCATGCACAGTCCTAGGAGCATCACCAAGGTGAATGTGGGGGTGGAAAGGCTGAAAAGTGACCAGACAGACACAACATAACATTGGGACGTGATGACATTTCCCTAGTCACTTCAATTTTATAAACGAAAATGGCTATATTTAGCAAATAAAACATTCTCTGCCCCAGTTAACTTAGAATTTTGGGAAGATAGCTTGTAAAATTTTAAGAATGTTATAAATGCTGCACATGAAACAGACTAAAACTGTTCGCTTTCTACCTGGAGTTAAAATTTCACAAACACCATGGATATAGCAAGATGGCTCAGTACACAAGGGTGCTTGCCCCGACTCTAGACAGCCTGAGTTTGATCTGCAGAAACTGTACGGGGGAAGGAGAGAGCTGACTCCAGCAAGGTGTCCTCTGACCTCCACAGGCATAACCTGAATGTAAAAACAAAGTTTTAAAAACTGAAGAAATATTTTATATTCTATATCTTATCTGTCAACCCTATAAAAATAGATCTACATGCAGCTTTGGCTAACTTTGGCCCAGCACTCTTTGGAGGAGTTTGCCTCCAATGGATTGTGATGTGTTTTGTTTTAAATTTTCTCCTTATATTCTATTCTTTTCCTGTATGTTTGCATCAGCTTTAGGAATTCTTAGACCTGAACAGTCTTTCAAACGATTTTTTCCACTAGGGGTCATCTGGCGATATTTGGAGCCACCTTGGGGGTCAGGGGAGAATAGCAAGTGCCTTCCTTCATCCCTAAACTACTGATGAAAGCTCCATAGCAAAGACTGATTCAACCCAGAATGCCGCAGAGGCTTTTGTGAAACTCTGACACACACACTTATCTCTACTTAAAAGAAATCACCACCAGGAATCACGTTGTTTGTGTCTTCTCTCATTTTCTTATTTAAGGGGCGGTTCCATTGAGGCCATTCTCCCGGCCCCGCCCAAGACAGGGTTTCTGTGTAGCCCTGGTTGTCCTGGAAATCGCTCTGTCTACCAGGTTAGCCTCGAACTCAGAAATCCTCCTGCATCCCCCCACCCACCCCTCAGCATGCTAGTATCTTGCTCCAAATGCTGCAAATGAACACTTGGAACAAAACTTTTTTTTTAATTGTGCACTTTATATTCTAATGGGTGGTGTAGAATCAGAGGACTTAATGAAAATATTGTCTGCAAAATGCACAGTGCAAAGTATTATGCAGAAAGAAAGAAAGAAAGAAAGAAAGAAAGAAAGAAAGAAAGAAAAGAAAGAGACTAAGCCCGGCTTCTGGGATGGCTGTGGGTTGTGGGGGGGATTGGGGTGATCATTACGGGGTTACAAGGTTTGAGCCGAAACCTGGAGGAGGAGAATGAGAAAGGTCCCCGAGGACGAAGAGCTCCGCAGGCCTAGGAAGCGGAAGCGCAGTGGCTGTGCATGTTCAAGGGAGAATAGGAAGCCGGTGTGTCTAGAGCAAAGGGAGGAGGACGGTGGAGGGGATGAGGCCAAAGGGTGATGGTGGTGTTGGGCCAGTGTGCAGATACACTACAAATGTCAAGGAAGCCATTGTGGGAATTACACAAATTACTTCCTGGGAGCCTCTGGGGAGCTTAAACACAGCGATATGAACTTTTACTTTTCTGTTTGTTTGTTTATTTATTTATTTATTTATTTATTCATTAGACAGTGTCTTGCTATGTATTCCTGGCCTTGAACTTGTTATATAAACCAGATTGGCTTTGAACTTGCCACAGACAGATTCTCCTGCCTCTGTCTCTTGAGCGTAGGATATACTGGCATGCACCACAATGCCCAGTCAAGTTTACTTACCTTCTGAAAATGTCACACTGATTGTTATGTTGAGAACAGACTGCTAGGGGCCAGGGGGAGCAAGACGGAGAAAGAGGCCAGTTAGGAAGGAGGACAAACAGTAAGAAAATACTGAGACTTCAACCAGCGAGACAGAGCGGGGATTATAAGAAGAGATCCATTCTGAAGGCAGAGCCGGCAGGAGTGGCTACCGAGAGGGTATGTGTCCCAAGACGAGCGAAGGTGGCGGAATTGCCGTCATCTGAGCCCGCCAGGAAGGGCAGATCAGCGCAGGGGTAAAGCTACTGAGTCTGAAATATCTTCTGAGAGGAGAGGTTAAGGGGTAATCTCGAGGCCTGGACTCTATACACAAATATGTGAGTTTTGAGTATGTACTCACACACCTACCTACACACACACACACATACACGATATAAAACCTTGTGTGCACATATGATTTCAAAACTCCACTAACATAAACTATAGTATAGTTGCTATAAATGCATTCATGCATTGATTAATTTCACCGTAGGTACTGGGGGCCCACACTTACTTTTTCCCAACATAGACCATAGAACAAAGTTTATAAATATTTCTACCCTTAGTATGGAAAGAAAATAGGCAGATACTATATAAAATATATAAATAATTTGTGTTAGTCTATCAGAAAGTCTTATAGTAAAATAGAGGTGCGTACGAAACATTGGCTTGTGAGGCTAGCGGATCATTAAATAGGTGATTAAAAAGGGATAGGCCACCATGAGCAGGAGTCCCTTGAGGGGCCCCTGACAGGAACAAAGAGAAGTAAGAGAGATTCCTGGAGTGAGAGTGCACCCTGAGGGAATGACCCAGAAAAGCTCTGAGGCTCACACATTCAAGACACAGCAAGGAGGCTCTGTGGCCGACAGTGACCACTGGAGCATAAAGACCCAGTGAGAATTGAATTTGGGTGTGGAGCAGGAGGCTGCAGGATGTGGCCTTCATAGTCAAGGCTTGGGCATTTACTCTCAGTGAACGGAGGGTGGCCTGCTGACTGACGGCTTGCGGGGTACCTCTTCCTGTAACAACGCAGGATACAATAGCATCCACCCTCTCTCCCCTCAGTTCTCTTACACTTGTAGCCAGACTATCAACACTAAGCCCCATTAAATGGATAAGGAACAGAGAAATCGCTGCCTGGAGGATGCTCAGGCAACGCAAGATGACAGAATGGCCAGGGCTACGCATGCTGACGCGTGGGGTATTTGGGGCAACAAGAAGACAGTCTTAGGACTTCCTGATTGTTTTTGTTCTCCTTTTAAAGCTAAGAAGTTCCAGTAGAATGCGTGTCTTGATTATTCTGATCGCTCCTAATTTTATCTCTAACTCAAACAGACTTTTGAATTTATAGTTTGGTTTGGTCTTGGACTTCGCGGTAGAAAGAATTAACGGTCTCACAAAGGCATCCACACCCAAGTCCTTGGAACATGTGACTCTGCTCTTTTCTGAGCAGAAAGGGACTTTGCAGAAATGACTAAGGTCATGAGTGAGGGAAGAGGTTTCCTGCCTTATCTCCTGGACCTATTCGAACGGCATGTGTCCACTGAGAGAGCGCCCTGGCTTTGTATGTGGCAAAGACGGAAGGGCCTTACAACCGTAGCAGAAGAAATGTTCAGCTGCCCTTGGTGGCTTTGGAAAGGAGGAGGGTTTTACAGGGCAAGGAACGCAGGCGACCTTTTAAGGCTGGGAAAGGAAAAGAAACATATTCGGTCATAGAGGCTCCCGAATAGAATCCTTGCTCACGCCTTCCATTTACTCCAGGGAGACCCCGTCAGCCTACGGCTGACAGAACCTTGAGGTAATCAGCTGGTCCTGCTTACGTCATCACAGGTGCGACAACTGCGCACAGCAGAAATGGGAAGATAGAAGACACCCTGTCTCAGCATTGTATCTTTGGTTAATACGTTTTTTTCTTTTTCTTCTAGGATAATTATGTATATTTTGGATTTACATTTTCTGCCATTTTTTCATGTATTCCTCCCTTCACAGCACATTCATCTATTCATCCCTTCTCTAAGTAGTTGTTACAGTTACCTTGTTCTTCCCTGTCCTGCTTGTAATTCTCTTTATCACTTCTAATGCAGAATTTCATTTCATTGTTTTGTTCTTACATATGTGTGCATGCACATTTGTGTACACATGTTATATGTATGCACACATATACATTTTTCGCTCTGTGGAAATGATCAGAAACAAAGATAATAGCAGTTCATATTACCATTTTCTACTAAAAGGCCTCAGATTTTCTTGAAGAAAAGGTATGTTCTGTAGCTGCGGCAGGGTAGGTAACCCTGGAAAGCCGACAATTCCAGAAGTGTGGGTGGGGAATGTAATGGGACCATATTACAAGAACACATGTGCAAGCTGGGGGGGGGGGGTGGGAGGTGAGGGGTGCGGAATGGGGAGGGGAGGGGAGGGCGACCTTACTAAATGTGGAGCAATTTGAGTACAAGAATCATGAAATAATAAACTATAAGCCATTGTAAAATGGATAAGAGGTACACTGATGTAGGGAGTGGCCGGGTTCTGGCTACAGATGAATCCTGGGACCTAAGTAAGCGAATAGCATTGGAGCTGGGTAATCGTCGTTCGCACCACGGTAAAGCTTGGCTCAGGCAAGGATCATCTGCTGATGCTAAACTTGTGGGGCGTTTCCCATGAGAAATAGAACGCCGATTAATTGTAAATAAAAAAAACAAAAGAAAACTCCATAATTGTGTCGGGCTTTGACTGGATGGTCAAAGCTACCCCCCCCCCCAACCACCACCACCACCACACGGAACAAGTGAGCCCTATGTGACCCTGGTTAGGACATCCTGATGCTGAGACCTCAAAATAAAAGTGTCAGACAAACACAAGGAAAAAAGCAGGGAAAGCGGAGTCACAGAGGACGGGAAGAAGGGTGGTTTGCATCCTTTGGCTCATGATCCCATCTGCATCTTCCAAGACAACAGTCACCTGAGTCCTCCCTCTGTTGCCATCCTTGCACAATCTCTCTCTGTCTCTCCTGCCCCCTTCTAAAGAGACCCATGTGATGGACTGTGTTGGGCCTGTTTTGGACAGTTGACCCAGACAGTTAATTTTCCTACCTTGATATCCTTAACACACTCCTGTGGTTTTCCTCTGCAAGGGAAGGTAACTTTGTCACATGTTCTTCAGAGTTGAATACCACGGATGGTTGAAGATGTCAGGGGAGGGTACTTAGTCTATGTTCCAGAGAACTAGTGTTCAAAAACATCAGCACTGGGGCTGGAGAGATGGCTCAGAGGTTAAGAGCACTGGCTATTCTTCCAAAGGTCCTGAGTTCAATTCCCAGCAACCACATGGTGGCTCACAGCCGTCAATAGTGAGATCTGGTGCCCTCTTCTGGCTGCAGGCAGAATACTGTATAAATAAATGAATAAATAAATAAATAAATAAATAAATAAATAAATAACCATAAAAGTGATCAATGTTAGAGAACTTAAAGCCAGAGGAACTGTGGCATCTGAATGCAGTATCTATTTTAGGTCCCTTTCTGGAGGGGAGGAATAGGACCCCCTCCCCCATTACTGCATCAGCTGCCAAGATCAACACTGATGGCGCATTCTGAGGAAATGTTAATATGCATTCATGAAGTCCATACGTGTACTGCTATGAGGCAAGGCCAGAGGCCACCACACCGACACTCTCAGAGCTGAAAAGTCTTTTTTTGTTTTCAGAAAAGAAAGTCTTTATTGCCAGCCAGCTGCTGCATGAGGAAACTTTTCTGAATTATGCAGCCCTGAGCCTTACAGCCCTTAGCCTTACAAAAGCCACACCCTGTGTGTCACACTTCAGATAGCAAGAAGCAGAATTACAGAAGCCAAAAAGCAAGACTAGCACATTTGGGGACTTTCCCAGAACCGTGGACTAGGTCTTTGACGGGTGAGGTCTTTGGTCCCATTTTGGCAGGTGTTGGGGCCCACTGTATATGGTGTGACATATACAAGGAGACAAAGGCAGTCTCCTCTGGTGCAAACAACTCAGAAAATGCACACTTGTCATTTGTGTAAGCAAGCCAGCTAGTCCCTGGGGCCTGGACGTACACTTGACCATAGTTTCCTGGAGTTAACCTGCTTCGTACAGCTACAGGAATCTGCGCAGAGGGAACTATCTCAGGGATAGCTTGGTGACAGTAAGCATGTGCTCTTTCGTCAGAAGTCCCCCAGAGTCACCTTAGGTTGGCTTTATTTATAGTTGTCAGGATTGGAGCTTATTGTTTGATTCATTTAAATCCCGGTACAATACAGGGGCTAGGGGTGTAAGCGCAGCCAGCAGTTTTTACTTACGTCTGGTTGGAAATGGGAAAGGAGCTGATATACTCCTTTTAGCATTCTGAGCACAGGAGGGCTGGCTTCTCTTGCTCTCTGTATCCCGTGGTTACTGATTGAATTTCTAGGGAAAACTGGAGCTCGAGGCTTGCCGACTTAGGGGGCTTGTATTCCTGGGGTAATAAAATGGGCCAGTTTGGGCCAATGGGCCTGTTAGCCATAGGCGGAGGTTTTCTTGTTTGGATATTAAATCTGCTGCCTGGGTCTCTAACATTTATGTATAACCTGACTCCCCAGGTTCTGCTCGTTTACAAATAATGGTCTTTGGTATCCTGCCAGGCCCCAGCCTTTATAAATATGGGATTGCATTGCCCAAGACCACAGATAGATTTTGATGGCTTCCTTTCTAGGGTGGTAAAGAAGTCAGTGTGTGTCGTGCCCTCCCGCCGGCAGTAACGACGCAGACACCAGGATCCTTCTCAATCGCGCTTTATTGGGAGCATCCTTGAAGCTGAAGCAAAAGACCCTGAATGCTTGCGACCACGCCGTTTAAATACTGTCTGGACGTGGCATGTCAAAGTCTCATTGGTTACATTTGGATGCCTCATTAGCCTGCCTCATTAGCATGCCCCATTAGCATGCCTGCAGTTGAGTGGGCCGTGTTGGAGTGCTTCATTTGCATACCCCTGTTCGGGAGGGGTGCATTGAGAGGGCTTATGTCTGCGCATGTGCGGGAGCGGTAACAGTTGCCGTCTCAGGTGGTAAAGGTCGCCGCCATTATCAGGTGCGGCCGCGCCTTACAAGTGTGCCCCCAGGAAGACTTGGTTTCACAACCCTTCTGAGCACAGGATTATTTGCCCAGCTCTTGGCAGTTCAAGAGGCCATCAGCAGGATCGGCAAACTATTGAGTAGATTGGAACCCCCCATCCTACAATAGTATACTCGCAGTCCCAGAAGTGGACTCCTCTGTGGCCTCTTTTCCAGGTTTCCGCTGGGTGTGACATTTTATAGAAATCCATCTGGAAGGTGGGTTCAGGACCACTGGATACGAACTCCAAGCTTTGGTCTTTCTAATTTTCCTTTCCCATGAAGACACAAAGCAGACAGAATAGGACAATCATAGTCACAGGGCCGGTGTCAGTTTTATCTTCAGCAGGTTGGAGGACCTGGTGATGACCCATCGAATGCTGTCCTCTGTAGCTTCCTTCAGCCGGGTGTGGTGGATCCACGGGTGAGCCTCGTTGCTGTAGGGGTGATGAGGACCACGGGGTGTGGGCTTTTCGCTTTGACTCCAGGCTCTGAATCAGGATCCTCTTTATCTGTAAGGCTGGAACTTGTGGGCAGGCAGGGGCGTGGCCTCCCAAATCCTCTGAGGAATGGTCGTCCGGGCGGCGTTATTGCAGGGCCCATAAGGACTTGAGAAGAGAGTGCCTAGCAATCCCCATATATGAACATCTTAGCTTAGGAAGGAGAAGGGCAGGCTGCCCAAACATAATTTTAAGGGGAGTGAAACCTTCCTGATATAGGGTACACGCGGCCCTTAGGCAAAATAGTAGGAGGCAGGCCCAATTATCACTGGTTTCATGGACATATTTAGCTATAGTTTCCTTTAAGGTCTTATTTATCCTTTTTACCTTGCCTGAGTTTTATGCCTATAGGCACAATGTAGCACCCAATCAACATTTATGTCAGATTTTGGGAAGTTTTGGTGGTGAAGGCCCAGTCATTGTCAGACCCCAGGGAGAGCGGCAATCCAAACCTAGAAATCAGTGCTTGGAGGAGTTTGTTTCTTGGTGAGCACCTGAGGCTGTCTCCATTTGGGTAGGGAAGGATCCCACCCATCCAGGGAAGGCATCTATGGAAATGAACGAATATGGACACTCAGTAACTGCAATAACTGTGGGCTTTATCTCTGTAAAGTCCATTTTCAATTTACATCTGAAGGTGCTTCCTTGCGCATAAGATTCCTCCTGGGACTTTCTTTCCCCTGGAGATATCTTTGTGCGCATGTGGTGCATCTAAGGTGGACACAATGTCTTTGACAAGATTGTCTAGTTGAGGGATGTAATACCTGGGCTCGAGTAACTCAGCAGTTTTGGAGGTCCTGAGACGGGCTGCCTGGAGGAGTTTGGCAACCATTTATCTCCTGATAGCAGCAAGGAGAATTGGTCTCCTGTACAGCAGGAGCCACCGTCCCATCATCCTTATGTTCGGCATCTTATCCTGTTTGCCTACTTGTTTTTGTTGTTGTTGCTGTTGTTTCCCCTCTGTGTAGTTTGGGCACCAGAGAAATTTGGGTGCGGGCAGGGTAGCCAAGATCTGGAGAGGCCCCACAGGCTCTAAGGCTGCCTTCCAGGTGTCTAAGTCCGCTGCTCTGCTCCCTCGGGCCTCTCGAGGAATCCCCTTTCTGATGCTCTCTGTAGTGGACATTGACTTCCTCTTTTGGCAGTCACATGCTTCTAGCACACTGGTCCTTTTCTAGCCTCCTCCTTCCCTGGTGTCTCTGGCTTCCCGTTCTGGGACCTGTTTTATCCATCTTCCCGGGGACTGCCACTGCTGCTCAGGTCAACCTTTTGTTTTTCACAGTTATTTTAAACCTTTTAATCAATCTCCAATAATTGGGACCGGTTTATATTTTCACTTTTGAAGTTTCTTTTTAACGTCTGGGGCCAACTGTATAACAAGAGCAATATTAGTTGTGTGCTGGTTTTCTGGTATATCTGGGTCTATGGGGGTGAACATCTGGTAAAACTCACAGACGTGTGCCAGGAACCCAATAGATTATTTTTTGGGGGGGGCCTTGTATAACTTTACTTACCTTGGACAGATTGGTGGGTTTTCTAGCAGCTGCTTTCACGCCTCCTAACAGGGCCTGGTGAAAATTGTCCAGAGCCTCCTTTGGTACGGGATCCCAGGCAAGCTAAGCAGAAGGGGAAAGATGCTCTATTTGGGGTACACAGCAATCCCCTACCCAGCCCAGAGGTGGCTTTCTTACTCTCAAACATAATCCCGTCCCTCTCCTTGGCTGTGAAGAGGGTGGTCAGGAACTAGTGGCAGTCACAATTGTGCCCCCTCCCTAGTCAGAGCCACTCTGCTTGTGTGGAGCAGAGAAGGGGCCTGAGGTAGAAGAGATTTGCCCACCCAGAAGAGGGCGCCAGATCTCATTATAGATGGTTGTGAGCCACCATGTGGTTGCTGGGAATTGAACTCAGGACCTTTGGAAGAGCAGCCAGTGCTCCTTAACCCCTGAGCCATCTCTCCAGCCCGAAGGCATGAGTCTTAAGCTAGGGGAGTGAATATTCAACCAAAGAAAGCCATTGGTCAACATAGGGAAACTGGTTGGGGTGGGCAGGGCCTTCAGTCACCACTTTCTAGATGGCCTGAATCATCTCAGGGTCAAGACATTTTTTTCACTGGGCTATCTGGCTCCAAAAGAGGGCTAATCAATTTCACAGAAGGTCTAGAGTTTTCTGGGTGAGAAACAGACTCCATATCCACACAGACAGGCAAACAGTAAAGACCAAGGGGAGGGGATTGTCTAGCACACAGACTTAGGGTGGGGGTCTGGTGATGTCTCACATGGATCCAGACACTGGAGTTGGGGCTGTGTCCTGCCTTTCCTAAGTGCCTTGTTCAGAAGGCACAGTAACAAACTTACCTCCGGAGAAAACACATTCAGGCAATTTTCTGTAATTTCTCATTTTAGGGTGGAGGCATCAGGAGCCTCTGGGGTAGAACTAGAGGTGGGAGAAGTTTGTGGGGCCCCCAGAATGTCTCAGGGTGCACACACCCTAGGAAACTGTCCATTTCTCTCTGCTATCACCCCAGAAGGGATCTGAGACTCTCAGTGTCTGTCTTTGGGGATCTTGCTGGGATCCCCAGAATGTCATAAGGTAAGCCCAGCAAAGACCACTACACAGACACTCGTAAAGCTGAAAAGACAGTCTTTATTGCTGGCTAGCAGCTACACTGGGAACTCGCCTAAGTCACGAAGCCCTAAGCCTTATAGTTCTCTGTCTTACACGCACAGGAGCAACATCCTGTTTGTCATGCTTCAGTCACAAGAAAAAGAACCACAGAAGCCAAAAAGTCCCTGGGGTTTAGGGACTTTTCTGGAACTATGGACTAGATCTTTAATGGATTGGGTCTGTGTTCCCATTTTGGCAGGAGTTGGGGCCTACGTGCTGGGTTCTAAGGTCACAATGGTGACTCCAACATGGCATCGGTTGTGCTAAGATCTGAGGTCTTGTTATAGTATAGAATTTTCACTTTCAGGAAATATACACCCCAGTGCTCAGAAATGAAAGAACATTTTATATACACTTATAGTATATATAATATACATATTCAAAAGGTACAGGAAAATGTAGGCATAGACGCCGAGATAGGATGTTAAATTGGAAGGATAGCATATTAACAGGAAGTGTTTAGGCAAAGGGAGGATCCTTATGCTGTTTTTATGACTTGTTGTATGAAATTTTATCCAAATAAAAAGTTATTTAAGAAATCCACATCTAGTTGGGCATGGTGGTGTATGCCCTTAATCCCAGCACTCAGGAAGGCAGAGGCAGGTGGATTTCTGAGCTCAAGGCCAACCTGGTCTACAAAGTGAGTCTAGGACAGCCAAGGCTACAAAGGGAAACCTTGTCTCAAAAGACTAAAAATAAATAAAATACATAAAAAGAAAGAAAGAAAGGAAGAAAGAAAGAAAGAAGAAGCCCACATCTATGCAGGGGCTGTAGAGGTGGCTTGTGGTTGAGAACATTTGCTCTTCTAGGACACCTAAATTCAGTTCCCAGCAGCCACACCAGGGTACTCACAATTGCCTATAGCTCAGTATCTAGGAGGTCTGATACCCTTTCTCAGGCCCCCTCACACGTGTGGCATACATCCACATAGGCACACTGAAATACATTAAAAACAAAAATCAAACAAAACCCTTAAAAGAATCACTGATTCCAACTGCCACTAAGTCCCCACAATGCTCAATGGTCATTGAGTTTGGAGCATCCAGCTTAGAAGTCTGGATACTTCGAGGCCAGTTAAAATGCCCAGTGTAGAGAGCAGTGGGCCTGTCCACCGAATCAGGCTGCTACTCCCCACATTTCTACCTACTGTCTTCCTAGGTCATCACAGTGACATCCATGGGGAGAAGTCATGCCAATGGTAGAAATTGATTTTGTGATGGGGATACAGGCACGTGCTTTTGGTGAAGTCCAGATGCCCCCCACCCCCCGAAGGATCAGCGTCACCACTGTGGCCTACTAACAGGAACCCTGCGATAAGCCTTGACTGCTGCTGAAGTGTCACATGCTCTCAGCAATCTCCCTTCCACCGTTCCCTTCACAAGGGCAAGAAGCCAGGTTTCTTGGCTGTGGCTGATTAATTCCAGTTAGAGCATTGCCTGCTGTGCCTTCCCAGGACCAGGGGCTGGGGGCATAGGAGATGGGGTGGCAGCAAACGTGCAGTGCATTCGGGAAGGAACTTTCAGAACTGCTCTTTCCCGCTCCCAGGATGGAAAACAAAGGTGCTTGAGGGACGGATATAGCTTCACTACTTGTGTCTGACAGCAACCGAGAAAACCCTAGAGTGCTGTGTGGTGCTGAGATGTTGGTTGGTGAGAATGCAATAGGCAGAAGGGGCGGGGCCGTCTGTGGTGGCACCTCCTTAGTAAGTATTAGCTCCAGAGAGCAAGGGTGTCTTTGCCACAAGTTATGAGGGGAAAGACAACACCCACAAAGCCTCTTACAGACACTGGACTCTTACTATGATCCCACCATGGAAATGTCAGGTCTTGGAGTAGCTCTGCCTTTCAGAGTCAAACAGCTCACATTCAAGAGGGCAGCTGAAGATTGTTTTCCACACAGAGTCCCTTGAGGGAACCCCTAATAATGAGGCTTTTTGATGTAAAGTCACTAATGAAGCTGGGAAGGGGAGGAGGAGGGAGGCAGGGAGGGAGCAAGGAAGGGAAGGACAGAGAAAGGCAGGGAGAAGGCTAGAGGGAGAAAAGAGGGGGAAGGAAGAAAGGGAGAGAGAGAGGGAGGAAGGGATGGAGGGAGAAGGGAGGGACAGGTTTTCTTGGGAATCTTCTAACAACAACTTGCAAAACCTACTACCTCAAGCTGTAAATCTTAAAGGTTTATACACTGTGCTGTCTAAGAATGCCTGGTACCGCTGAGACCAGTCTTTTCTTTCCTTTGTCTTCTGGAAAACATTTTAGCAATGAGATAATCAGGTGTTAGGGACCAGGCCAAAATCTTGAAGATGAGGTATACAGGTGTCAGCTTCAGGGTGAAATGCTACCTCACTGGGCTTTGTATTTTAAACATTTTATTTATTACCTATCTGTCTGTCTATCTACTATCTACTCTCTCTCTCTCTCTCTCTCTCTCTCTCTCTCTCTCTCTCTCTCTCTCTCTCTCTCTCTCTCTCTCTCACACACACACACACACACAGGTGGTGGGTACATATGCTCAGGTACCACGGCATGCTTGTGGGGTCAGGTCAGGGGACAACTTGCTAGAGTCAGTCCTCTCCTTCCAACATGTGGGCTCCAGGGATGGAAATCGCATAATCAACCTTGGCAGCACTGCCTGTGCCTGCTGAGCTTTTACATAAACTGGGCAAGTCGAGGCTTAAAAAAAAAAAAATCACCCAGCTTAGCTGCAGGTGGTTGGTATGCAAAGCCTGAACTTGACACGCGCACATTTCTTAGCCGCATACACGGGGGAATTTTTAGTTTTGGAAAGTTCACTTCGTTTTAGAGTATTTTCAGGCTAGCAGCAGAGTAGAAAGTACCAGAGATTCCAATATACTCTCTGCCTCCACTCAAGCGCACCTTCCCCCACATGAACAGCCCACCAGGGAGGGACCAAAGAACCCACAGTGACAAATCACTGTCCACACTAAAACCTAAGTTTATATTGGTGTTCTCCCTTGGGGTTGCAGGTCATCTATTCATTGTGGCTACACACAAGGCATGCCCCCACAGCTGTACTAGTGCACAGGGCATTTTTACATGTTAAAAGTTCTGGTTCTACTGTCCATGTGGTGACCATTGATTTTTTTTAATTGCTTTTTTTTTCATGAAGTCATATACATGTTGGCTTCCTTTGCTTAGGTTCCTGAGCACCTGAGGTTCCTGGGTGTCTTTTCCAAGCTCGAGTGCTTCCTATACTCTTTTTGGCACTGAGCAATCTGTCATCTCTCATGTAACCATGCTCTTACCTACTGCAAGACGTCTTGGTGACTGCTGAGTTGATGTGGATATTACTAAAGCTGCTCTAAGGGCCTGCATGTAGGTTCTGGCATGGGCACGCATTCTCAACCCATTTGGGCTTCACAGTAAAAATAATTACAGTCTTGTAGGAAACTCCCACCAGTTCCCCAATGGATCCATGCCATTTTGCACATCCTCATCCCAGAGAGCATGGGCTGCAGCTGCTCTGCGTTTGGTGTCGTCTTGGCCATTAGTGTGTGGTCGTATCACATTGTTTTAATTGGCATTTCCCTCTTGTCACTAGTGTGGAGCATCTTCTCACAGGCTTTTGTGAGGTGTCCAGGTCTTTGGTTCACTTTTAAAAATAGGGGCATTTGTGACTGTTGAGTTTTAAGGGTTCCTGGGCAATACTCCTTTATCTGGTGTTAGTTGAAAAGACTTCTTACTACTCTATTGTTGGTGCTTTCATTCTCTTGACTGTTTCTCACAGAGCCAAATTTCTTTTTCTCCCCCCCCCCTCGTTTTTTTTTTTTTTTTGTTGTTTTTTGTTTTTTTTGAGATACTGGGGCCTCAGACTCAGGGCTTGCTGCATGCTAAGTGAGAGCTCTACCACTGAGCTGGCTGGCTGTGCAGCCCAGAAACGTGATTGCTGTGGCCATCAAAACTAAACTCAAGGCAGGAGTTCCCCCATCTTTTCTTTTCTCTGGAATTTTCTTAGTTCTGTTTTGCATGTGAATCTGTAATTCATTTGACTTAAAAAAAAAAAAGAGACTGGGTTATGGTCTGTACCTAGGCTTCTTACCACTGTGCATGTGGATGTTGGCTGCATGGTGAGGCCTTTGCGCCTTTACTCAAAGGTCAGCTGACTGTCTTAGGTGCTTTCTGCGGTGCAGCTTCCTCCTCATGGCTACCTTCCAGGTTCCAGTTTTGTTCTCCTTCAATACTGTGTCAGCTCTTAGGGTTTTCTGGTCTCTTCTAGGTGTGTCCAGTCCCCCTGTGCCACATTTGGCACATGAGGGCTATCTATGTGACCCAACACAAAAAAATCATAAGCTCACTTACAAACATTACTGTATGTTCTTCGAACTTCACTGTGCAGCTTCTGAGCAAAATTTATAAATGATGTTACATGAAAATGTGAAAACACTGGACATGCTCAGTGGATTTTAGATGTAGTTTGTTGACAAGCACAGAGTTAATTATTGGATTTTGATTGAGATTTTATCAACTCTATCAATCGGGTTAGGAACCATGGGTTTTCTAACACTGAGCTTTCCCATCAGAAAACATGTCACCTCTCACCCTTTGGGCTCAGATTCTTCCATTGTTTCCCTTCCCTCCTCTCCATCTGGTAGACATTTTATTTTGTTAGATCTATGCCTACAGACTGCATTTCATTTTGGGAGGTACTCCTCTGAATGCAGCTGTATTTTGAGTTTTGAACTCTACTTGTTTGCTGCTGGTACGTAGGGGCAATGGTGGACCTGGTGACCTGCAGTCTGGCTTCCCCTGTAAAGGTACCTCCTTTCCTTCACTGAGTTTCAGGACATGTTGTCCAGTATCCTCGTTGGGAACCAAGCACTTCTGATCCCGGAAGGAACAGATGAGCCCAAGATGCTCAGACTTAAGGAAGTTTCTCTACCCTGGAGGCAGGGCTGAGGACACTAACTATAAATGCTCCAGGTCACAAGCAAGGGACTGCGGGGTTCTTTGCCACAAAAAGGTCCAACGTGATCCTAATGGGTATAAATGAGCTGGGAAAGTGGCACTGAAAATCAATGTTATTAACCCACTTCCCTTCTTCCTCCTAGAGAAAGAGGCCACAGGAGTGGGATAGAGAGGAGTAATGCAAGTGTTTGAGTCCGACTGTCCTCTGAGCCAGGTGGCCACCATCTTGGAGAGTTCAGCTGAGCCCGCCGGCAAGAGGACCATCGCAGCTGGACTCGCTGACTGTTAGGCGATTCTGTCCTGCAGATCAGATAGCTACACTACCACTCATAGCAGTAGCAACAAAATAAGTTTATGAGTGGGAGATGTCACCACAACACAAGGAACTATACTAAAGGATCACAGCATCGGGAAGGCTGGGACCCACACTCTCATGGAGGGGTGGGAGGGTCACACTCTCATCTGGGCATACAGCTGCTCCCTACCACCTGCTGTATGCAACCCAGCCTTAATTGCACTGTATGGGGCAGGCTTGGTGGGGGCACTAGAGTGTGTTGGCTGGAGGAGAATAGGGAAGGGGTTCATCAATGGGGACAAGGGGGTGGGTAAAGGCTTTTCAGGTACAGCCTTTTGTGGGGGTGGGGGGTGAGGTGTGCCCATACCTCTGTAAGCAATCCCTGGCCTATGCTCTGTAAGTAAGCCCTGTATACTCACTGCTCCTCCAGAGTGAACTTGGACAAAATTGTGCCTCAGTTTTCCTCTGGGATTTAGGAGTGCTATCTGTTGGTATGGCTGGCTGTCCCGGAGAATAAAAAAGGGTAGATGTTGCTCATGGCTTCCCCTCCCATGAAGGAATTTTAACAGCACCAAGTAATATAAACAAAACCCATCTCTACTTAGGAACTGTTTAGTTTCTCCGAAGACCCTAAACCTATCGATGTTTGATAAAAATACAGATCATATGCTCAGAGGGCAGAGAAAGGATGGCTAGGATGATCTGAGGCCAGCATGGGCTTCAAAGAAAACACTAGATACGATTGTGTGACATAGTGAGACCTTATCAGAGAGAGAGGGAAAAAAAAGTAACCTTTGTCTGCCAATCCTGTGTTCATATTGTTTGTTTGGTACTATGGAAACACAGTTGATTAAAAAAAGAAAGAAAGAAAGAAAGAAAGAAAGAAAGAAAGAAAGAAAGAAAGAAAGAAAAATGGTAAAACCAGGCCAGGGAAGAAATCAGAGGGCAGAGCAAGAATTTTCTTCACTGTCCAGGTAATTCAAAACATTTATTTTGTGTATATGAGTATTTTTTGCCTGCAAGTCCCTGTCTGCATATCACATGTGTGCATGGTGTCTGAAGAGGCCAGGAGGTGCTGGGTCCTCTGGAACTGGAGTTACAGGAATCACCATGTGGGTGCTGGGAACTGAACCCCGGTCCTCTGCCAGAGCAGCAAGTGCTCTCAACCACTGAGCTATCTCTCAAACCCCAATATGCGTGTCACTGGTGTTTCTTTTGGTGAATGTATTTTTTTTTTTCTAGTTTAGATACCCAGAGGTGGAATTACTGGTTTCTCTGCAGTAAGTGCACTTAAGCACTCAGCCATTTATCCCCCTAACACATTTTTAATCTGCAGCCAAGTTTACATTTCTGGGAGAGAACATGCAGATACAGAGATGGAGCGATGTAAATAAATACCAGAGTTAAGGAGCAGGCTCAGTGTCAGGAAGTCCTGCGTCCCTTGCCCCAAACACCCTAAAGCCCGTGTTTACTCAAGTACTTGTCAAGGAGCTTCTCAGTGCTCCGTTGCCTGCCCACCCCCCCCTTCCTGGAAACACCTGAAAGCTTTCCCTTGTAGTAGCTGGATTTTGGAATGATTATGACCAAAACAATGTGCCCAACCTGGCCTGAGGAGATGGCTCTTCCCTTGGCAGTACAAACTGTAGTTAAGCTCCCCAGAGTCTGTGGAAACACAGTGCAGGTGATGTGTTGGTGGCCTACAATCCCAACACTCAGGAGGTAGAAATAAGGGACTTCCCGGAACAAACTGGCAAGTTAGGCTAGCCAGAGTCAGCAGGCTGGAACTAGCGAGGTCTGGGCTCAGTGAGAGCCTCAGTAAGGTGGAAACTGATTACTATATCCATGCCAACTTGAGGGCTCTACATACATGCCCATATAAGCACAAATAAGCTGGTTCACACAACATGTGAGCACACACACACACAAAAGCATGGTGTCCAATTTACCACATATAAACCCATACACCAGGCTGCAGAAAAGGGGCAAAGCTCTGGATGCCATCACATGATGTGGCTCTGCTAGAAGTGGCCATCTCCCCAGCTCCTGCCACAGTTAGGTAAGACTACACTTCACATCTTGCCATGTTCCTATCCACACACCGAGGGCAAGCAAGGCGCAGCATGGTTCTGTGTGTAGCTCCACACTCACATACAGAGAGGAGGCAATAGTGAGCTTGCTCTGCAGGACCGGTCGTCTGACGTGGAGACGTCTGTTCTGTCTGAATGCCAGCTGCAGAGAACAGTTTGGGGTAGTCCGCATTAAGTTACCCTGTAACTTAGTGGCAAACAAAACTGGTGGCGGTTATCAGAACACCAAGTCCATTCCAAAGGTCAGAAAGGTTAGTGGCAGGCTTGACAGTTGTTTTCAGCTTGACTTCAGATTGGATTGAGGTGAGAGGGGGCTACTGGGATGTCTTCCTCTACACAGGTGGCGCTTCTCCTACTGATGCGCATGAGGGATGCTGCAAGATGCAAAGGAGGCGATTCTGGGGATGGGAGCTCTACCACACCTAACTTGGAAGCAGAGCTGTGCCATAGAAACCAAGTACAGCAAGAGGTAGCAGTGTTGTCTGGACACATAAAACGCTGCCACAGCAGGTGGCCACACTCCCTCAGGTCCAACATGAGCACAACAAAAAATATTCATCATAGTTCCGTCTGCTACAGTTAAATTTAATGGTGGAATGCACTAAGACATTTAATGACTCTATTTTAATAATTCACAGAAAACACATATGTACACCCAATGAAGTCATCTTTATTGCATATTGCTATTTAAAAAAATGTACAGTCTCATAACACACATGACATCTTTTTTCTTGGTTCTGTAACAACAGTCTTGCACCTAAAGACTAAGTGGTTGCAACTACTAAGCTAATAAGATACGAGACATTTAATTAAGTTTAAAAATTATAACGTTTTTTCTTTTTGGCATTATTAAAAAAAATCTTTAAAATACATACTCAAGAGAGAAAAGTGGCTACTTACACCAGCACCAGTCTAAAAAGTAGATTCGTTTGTTTGTTTGTAACAATGGCACATGGAATTACCTGCACACAGTTTTTAGGAAAATAAACAAAACAAAACAATGTGGAAATGGCGAAGGAGGCCTACCATATGGCTACACCACAGTGAGGATGAGTCTAAAAAGGGCAAGGGGACATGCCACAAAAACTTGCTCTCTGTTGTGAATCTCTTCCCACAGTTCCAAAACTGAGCCGGACCAAACTTTTCCTGCTATAAATAGAAAAGAATATACATAGAGGCACTTTAGATCAGGAACAGCGAAAACCATCATTCCATCCCACTCCTCCTCCTCCAAGCTCGCCCGAGCCAGGTCTCCATCAGCACCGCAGCCATGTGTGGTGAAGCTCAGGGCTAGGAGAGCTGGCTCTGCTTTGTACCTGTGACTGCTTTACTGAAGAGCCACTCCCTTCCATAGACTGGCTAGAAAGCCACTAAGTTCATAACGAAGAGACACAAAAGGTAAAACCCACATGCCAACTCTTCGAGTACTGCCTCACAGCCTGTGCACGGCACACACCCCTTGCCATCTGCACTAAGTGTTGTAGTTCACACAGATTATTACTTAAATAGTCTGATTCCTGTATATTATGCACACTGGGATTCTATCGTCCCTGGAAACCCCGTTAGAATGTGAACCCCTTGGCGGGCAGAGACTCTGTCTTGCTTACCACTACAGCTCCACTATGCCTGGTACATAGTAAGTGCTTAATAAATATTTGATACTTGACTGAAAAACTCAGTTTAGTGAGTAAATAATAGTCTAGTGCAATAGGAAAAACTACTCTCTCCACAGGAGACCCAACCACAAAAAGGATAGATGGAAAACAAAGAGAAAATGCTAGTCCCTCCCCACACCCTAGTACAAATAAATAAAGCAAAAGAAAAAAATAGTAACAGTCCTCTTTACATATCATATAATTTAAGGGTACTAAGAATTGGCAGGCCAGTGGTGAGCGTCCACAGTTTATTCTCTAATGCTCATTGTTTTCATCATTTCTCCCTGAGAGCTTTATTTATTTATTTATTTATTTTTTGGACTGAAATTGTACAGGTAGCGTCACTGACACACAATTTAAAATGACCACACGTAACAGCAATCACTTCAAATATTCTTTGAGATAAATAGATCTAAGCATCCCTGTAGATACTGTTGACATTTTGTGTCCGTATGAGTGTCCTTTATCCCAGGACATGCAGCACGGCCTACACAGAAAACAGAAGACACCCCCCACAAAAGCACCCCACATGTCTTTAAAAGGAATTTTCAGGGAGTTCATCCACTAAGTCTTGGGTAGGAAATTTCATTTTCCAGGTTTACACATCTGCATTGTTAGGTCAATAAGAAGGTTCTGGCAATTCTGGCCTTTATCCAGGATGCAGGTGGCATCATTTAGAAAGCATGTTTTTGAAAAAAGAAAGAAAGAAAGAAAGAAAGAAAGAAAGAAAGAAAGAAAGAAAAAACATTAAAGAAATCATCAAGAGCACTTGGCAGAAAATTTGATGAAATTAAGGGGAAAAAACTGGTGTTCAAGTTTTAAATATATGAAAGAATTGTGACTGACATTCTACATGCTATGAATGTGTGCAAGATGTTCTTAGCAGACATCTGTAGACTGTACCCCAACGGCAGCATCACAATCTCGAAGCTGTTCTTCCAAGTTAGTCACTGATGCAGGTGGCAGCGTTGTGCCTGCAGCCACCGAACTTATCCAAATTTGTTTTCCAACTCCATTTCTACCAGTGAAAATTGTTTCACTACACCAACCTTGGGAACCATAAAACACTGCACAAGACAAGCCTTTTTTTTTTAACTTGCTTTTTTCTTCTTCTTTTCTTCCTTTTTCTCATCTTTTTTTTTCTTTTAATGTTAAGGAATGTCTGTTGTCTGTTTCAGGAGAGAGCATTGTGCTTGTGAACAGTTGTGTTCAGGGAAAGCAAAGGCGCCCCACTCAATACCAACGCATACACAAAGAGTTTCTGGGCACACGCATGAACATAAACTTTTTAAGCACACACATAGGTCCCCGGACAACACTTAGACTTCTATATACATTTTCACATATATACACATACATTTACACACACACATTCACACCTTCACTCACAGATGAGGGAAGAAATTGCCATTGTTTGGGTCGCAAGGCAGTGTAATGAGAAGTTCCAGTCCGTCCAAAGGGCTGCTACTGCGCTTTCTAGAAAAGGACACGAGAAGATTAAAAATTCAGCTTTGTGATTGGTCGCTCCCGGCTGCTGTCCGTCACTTGGTTGGAAATGCGCTTGCGGTTCCGTTTGAGTTTTGAAAGGTCTTTGTCGAACACTTCTCCTGAGCGCAAGGCTGACACCAGGTCGTCAAACTCGCCGCTCTCCTCACTGTTCTCCTTGGCCTTCCTCATCTTACGCTCCCTCTCCCGCTGTTCTTTGAGCTGTGCGTAGAAAGAATCCTCTTAGGGTTAAGGTGCATTTTATTTTCAACATAGAGTTCTGTGACATGTGGGAGGGAATGACTCTCTTACAGCACTCCATGCTCAGCTGTAGCTTTTAAGCTGTATAGGAGATGTGCTGGCAGGCTCGATGCAAAAGCAGTGGACTGTGAGAGACAACAATGCTTACTAACTTCTTTTTTTTTTGAGACAGGGTTTCTCTGTGTAGCCTTGGCTGTTCTGGACTCGCTTTGTAGACCAGGCTGGCCTTGAACTCACAGCAATCCACCTCTGCCTCCTGGGTGCTGGGATTAAAGGCACGTGCCACCACGGCTTGGTGCTTACCAACTTCTAAGTAAGCTTCATTATGCCCCCCAACCCCCCTTTTAAGCACTTGAGGCACTTAATAGGTAATTTAGGGCTACTGTAAAGGGTGCTAATATTCTTTTGCAAACTTATGTTCATTTCTTGAAGGTAATTTCCAAGGAGACCACTCACAGGACATGGACAGACTTTGGGGAAAAACTGGTGAATTGCTCTGGAGGAATGTGGACGGGCCTAAGCTAGCGGAAGCATTCTAGAATGCACAGTTATTCCCTCCTTGACGGCCCAGAGCTGTGGGTCTGGGTCACAGCTGGGTGCTGCAGCATCTGTCTGTCATGTGGCCCTAGCTTTGGACCTCAGTACCAGAAAGAGAAGGACTGAAGCACAGGCCACCAAGGGCTGTGGCCAGAGAGCTTCCGGGAAGACCTGCTGAGGGCCCTCCTCTCACCTACTGAGGGGCCCTCCTCTCACCTGCTGAGGGCCTTCTCTCACCTGCTGAGGGCCCTCCTCTCACCTACCGAGGGGCCCTCCTCTCACCTGCTGAGGGGCCCTCCTCTCACCTACTGAGGGGCCCTCCTCTCACCTGCTGAGGGCCTTCTCTCACCTGCTGAGGGCCCTCCTCTCACCTACTGAGGGGCCTCCTCTCACCTGCTGAGGGCCTTCTCTCACCTGCTGAGGGGCCTCCTCTCACCTACTGAGGGGCCTCCTCTCACCTGCTGAGGGCCTTCTCTCACCTGCTGAGGGCCCTCCTCTCACCTGCTGAGGGGCCTCCTCTCACCTGCTGAGGGCCCTCCTCTCACCTACTGAGGGGCCCTTCTCTCACCTGCTGAGGGCCTCCTCTCACCTACTGAGGGGCCCTTCTCTCACCTGCTGAGGGGCCTCCTCTCACCTACTGAGGGGCCCTTCTCTCACCTGCTGAGGGCCTCCTCTCACCTACTGAGGGGCCCTTCTCTCACCTGCTGAGGGGCCTCCTCTCACCTACTGAGGGGCCCTTCTCTCACCTGCTGAGGGCCTCCTCTCACCTACTGAGGGGCCCTTCTCTCACCTGCTGAGGGGCCTCCTCTCACCTACCGAGGGGCCCTTCTCTCACCTGCTGAGGGCCTCCTCTCACCTACCGAGGGGCCCTTCTCTCACCTGCTGAGGGGCCTCCTCTCACCTACTGAGGGGCCCTTCTCTCACCTGCTGAGGGCCTCCTCTCACCTACTGAGGGGCCCTTCTCTCACCTGCTGAGGGCCTCCTCTCACCTACTGAGGGGCCCTCCTCTCACCTGCTGAGGGGCCTCCTCTCACCTACTGAGGGGCCCTCCTCTCACCTGCTGAGGGGCCTCCTCTCACCTACTGAGGGGCCCTTCTCTCACCTGCTGAGGGGCCTTCTCTCACCTGCTGAGGGCCTCCTCTCACCTACTGAGGGGCCCTTCTCTCACCTGCTGAGGGCCCTCCTCTCACCTGCTGAGGGGCCTCCTCTCACCTACTGAGGGGCCCTTCTCTCACCTGCTGAGGGCCTCCTCTCACCTACTGAGGGGCCCTTCTCTCACCTGCTGAGGGGCCTTTTCTCACCTGCTGAGGGCCTCCTCTCACCTACTGAGGGGCCCTCCTCTCACCTGCTGAGGGCCCTCCTCTCACCTGCTGAGGGGCCTCCTCTCACCTACTGAGGGGCCCTTCTCTCACCTGCTGAGGGCCTCCTCTCACCTACTGAGGGGCCCTTCTCTCACCTACTGAGGGGCCTCCTCTCACCTACTGAGGGGCCCTTCTCTCACCTGCTGAGGGCCCTCCTCTCACCTGCTGAGGGGCCTCCTCTCACCTACTGAGGGGCCCTTCTCTCACCTGCTGAGGGGCCTCCTCTCACCTGCTGAGGGCCTCCTCTCACCTGCTGAGGGCCTCCTCTCACCTGCTGAGGGGCCTCCTCTCACCTGCTGAGGGCCTCCTCTCACCTGCTGAGGGGCCCTTCTCTCACCTGCTGAGGGGCCTCCTCTCACCTGCTGAGGGGCCTCCTCTCACCTGCTGAGGGCCTCCTCTCACCTGCTGAGGGGCCCTCCTCTCACCTGCTGAGGGGCCCTCCTCTCACCTGCTGAGGGGCCTCCTCTCACCTGCTGAGGGCCTCCTCTCACCTGCTGAGGGGCCTCCTCTCACCTACTGAGGGGCCTCCTCTCACCTGCTGAGGGCCTCCTCTCACCTGCTGAGGGGCCTCCTCTCACCTGCTGAGGGCCTCCTCTCACCTGCTGAGGGGCCTCCTCTCACCTGCTGAGGGGCCTCCTCTCACCTGCTGAGGGGCCTCCTCTCACCTGCTGAGGGGCCTCCTCTCACCTGCTGAGGGGCCTCCTCTCACCAGCTGAGGGCCCTCCTCTCACCTGCTGAGGGGCCCTTCTCTCACCTGCTGAGGGGCCCTCCTCTCACCTGTGCTTCTAGGCGAGCTCGCCGCTCTTCCTCCTCTTTCCTTTTCCTCATGTTTTCATTCTCCTGTTTCGCTTCTGCCACGGCTTGAAGAAACTGATCAAAAATCCCAAAGAACTCATCCGGCTGTATTTTGCCAGCCTCTTCCCCAAAGTGCTTCACTGCTTTAGTGAACTGGAGTAAAAGATTAAAAACAAAACAAAACAAATAAATAAATAAATCAGTGTTCCAAGTGAGTCCACAGCTGAACTGAATTCCCCCAGAAGGCTGAGCGCTCACATAGGATTGATGATTTGAGGCCATTCTCTACCCTCAGCGGCTGAACACACCTACTCAGCATTTCCAAAGCAGGACACTGAACGCTCCTGACGTTTGAAACCATGCACTCCTGTCCACTTCATTTCAGCTTACCATCTCTAAGTTCCTCCTATGACCATGTATTAACTAAACACTAGTAAGCACAAGGGGGTGAAACACCTTGACGGAGACTAACAGCGAGCAGCGGGGGTTGGGTTGGGGGATGGCACACCGTGCACGGGAGGCTCTCCTTTGAAGTAACACTTATGGGGCCATACGGGAAATATGAAAAATAAATGAGGCGCAAGACCCCTCAACTCTCTTCTCCTATCCGTAAATAATGTTAACGTTGTCTTTAAGCCCCCAGCTCTACTTAGAAAATGGTGACTGACTGTGGACTCATTAATGCCACCCAAAATCTGTGGCTGAGAATACCTCAGGCCAATCGTACATCACCTCAGAAATCCTTTTAACATCTCTCTTTCTAACACTGACAAATACCAAGTTGGGGATAATTTTAAAAATTTAAACAAAAAAATACAGTAACAAAACAGTTATGTGCAGTTTCTTTTTTAAACCTCTTAACTGTTTCTGTTTTTAGTCCTCAGTAGCCTCTCCTTTGTAACTTACAGAGGTCACTTTCCTAAAGAGACCCTGAGCTACCCCGGGGCAGCACCACTAGTGTCAGCATGGTGCTCCTGTGGGAACGGCCCAACATGGCCCAGTGTGGAGATCAGGCTCCAGAGTCAAGGGAATTCTCCTTCCTGTACTAATCAACTACTTTCCAATCCGACCTTCTATTTTCCTCCTCCTATTGAGACCACTGCAAGTTTGTAGCATCTTCAAGTCCAAGGGTTCTAACTGACTCGATTCCTTCTGCATTCCTTGTTAAAGATTCTGATAGTACAGTAATGTTATGCATGCTAAAGAATGTTTGCCATGTTCTTATATGTAACAGTTTTGACTAAGATGTGTGCATTTTACATATTTTATACTCGCTTTATATTTTAAAGTCTATTGTGTGTGCATGCAGTGAGTGCACAGGTACATTCATGCAATGGTCCTGTGTGAAGGTCAGGGACATCTTTTAGAGTCCCTTCTCTCCTCCTGGTGGCTACTAGGATGGAATCCAGGTCATGAGTTTGCATGGAAAATGGTTTTACCCGCTGAGGTATTTCACTGGCCCTTATATTTTAAAATATTTTTTGACCATTTTCTCTTAATGTAGAGCTGTTCTTGAGGTTTTACTTATTTGGAAATATTCTATTACAAAACAGAACTCTTTAGGGAAAAACAGAACATTCTTCACACACCACATTAGAGTAGTTTAGCTTGATTCGTGGTTTTATAAGCTGATTTCTAAAAGTTCTGGTATGAACAAAACAGCAATAAACAGTCTACAGCTGAGCTTCTAAAATATTCAAGTTCATGCACTTTAAACCATCACAGATGATCTTTTTATCTAGGAATTCTAGTGATGATGAAGTCATGTATATTTTGGTCTTAGAAATCTGTAGGAACCTCAAGCCAGATTAATGTTCCCACACACAAAACACGCATTTTTTTGCATGTGTGTTTAAGTAATAAAAAAAATAACAACTCGTTGATTCTGTGATTTAGCCCCTTGATGAGGTGGGTTATGTTAGAGCTCCAAAGCAGGGGTCTCTTCTTTTATAGACACAAGACTGGGTAGGATTCTCATGGTGGCATTGTGCCATGAACATCATCTGTGTTGCTCCCACTGTGGCACCTCAGAGCTGGATCCCTAATGGCGGCCATGAGGCACATGCTATCTCCTTATTTACGTGGTGAGGCTAGAAGGTCGTACTGAAGTTAGCTCATGTTTGTGAACACAACCTTTGAACTTGAGACAATTTAATCATCCACACTGGCTCAATCCAACCTGTGGAAAACAATGCCTACTACTCAAGTTTGACAGAGCGACTTAAGTAAAAGGGGTATGGAGGCAGCTGAAAGACTGTCAACCTGACATGAAGCTAGACGTAGCGTGGAAGAGCAGAATCTCAGCAGAGGAACTGCCTACAACAGACAGGCCTGTGGCAGTAATGACTGATGCGGAGGAGTCGGCCCTCTGTGGGCTGGGCCACCCTTGGGCAGGTGGTCCTGGCTTGAAGGAGGAAGCAGGCTGAGCAAGCTGTGGGGAGCAAGAGAGTGAGCAGCATTGCTCCATTGCTTCTACTTCAGTTCCTGTTTGAGCTCTGGCCCTGACTTCCCTTCACGATGGACTACGATTGGAGCATGTAAGTCAAACCAGCCCTTTCCTCCCCAGATTACTTTTGGTCATTTTATAAGCAAACTTAAGAGGTGGAGAGTGTAGAACTCTGTGGTGGAGCACGAACCTAATACCATCTGTGACTAGTAAGAAGGTGCCCTTGGGAGGATATACCAGGGAAGCATGCTTGGAAGCATTGGTTATTAGCCCTTTTCCTACAGAAGACACATCTTAGATAGAAAGAATGTGTCTCTGTTAATATGCTCTGCGCATCTGCAGAGGCAGCATCCTGTTCCCATGAGGTTCCGTCTCAGAGAAGCATCCTACACAGAGATATGTGGCCTCGGTCATTCCTGCTCCTGGTCTCACCACTCACTCAGCTTCCAGAGATGAGCATATCAATCCAGTGGCAACCAGGGCAAAGATGCCACCACTGCAAACCTTCAAGGTCTTGCTAACTAAAATGTGACACAGGCCAGTTAGACACCGATGGCTACCCTGGAGGTGAAAATACAACAGTTCCATGGAACAACAGGTTCTAGAAAACAAAGACCTGCTGCTTCATTTCCTGACCCCGATGTTTAAGTACTATTGCTGCTTCTTCCGAGCTGCGCTGGTGTCCTTAGGCACCACACGAAAGCTCAGGCCTAAAGAACCACGCAAAGTAAGTGCACAGGGAAATGTACCAGCTCCTTCGCTTCTGCTAGAAGATCTTCAACATCCGAGAAGCTGAAGCTGGCCACAGTGATGAACTGGCTGACAACAGACACGAACTTGTCTCCAGGCTGCGGGGGCTGAGACTTCTGGTATTCCAGCTCCTGAAACAGAAAGCAGATGCTGATGCTGTGGGCTTCACATACACACGCCTGGTCTCTTATTCACAGGACTCAAGACAACCAATGCATCTGAAAGAGCTCGTGGCACTCCACTTCCCCACCCTTCCTCTCTCTACACCAAGGCCATGTCCGTGTGTGCAGACACATCTGAAAACAGCTACTCAGTCTTCTGAGTGTATTAGCAGGGCACTTTCTCATTCTGGCTTTAGAAGCAGGTTAATCCTTTGTCAGAACCAACAGGACCCAAACAAGCAGGAGGAACACGCTGGATCTAAAGCGTTTATGAGAGAAAGGCTGAACTTGCTGCTCAATATTCTGGTGTCTTGATTTTTATTCTTTGTCCTATGCCCCAACCCCTTCTTCCACCAATTCTACTGCCTTCCTAAACCATGGGACCTAGGTCAGTAGAACTGCAGGGCAACACATGGCAACATAAGCACCTCCCTCCTTTCCTCCTGTCCACACCAACAGATTCGGGTGACTAGGGAGGTAGGAAAATGAATCTTTGGTTAATTTTCAGTTTTCTCCACTGTCATGGTAAGGACCACACAGATGACTAAAGTCAACTTCAGTAATGAAGTCCAACTATTTTGAAACACATTTTTTTTTTTTAGTTTTTCGAGACAGGGTTTCTCTATGTAGCCTTGGCCGAAAACACACATTCTTAACATCTATGGTTCCCCAGCATCGTTATCTCTATGCACAGACACACAGAGCTTAGAGGAATTTAATTCTTTGCCCAAAGTTAATAAGTTGCTTAATGACAGAGGCAAAATTTGACCTCAGACTGCTTGGCCCATCTTAAAAATAACTATGCTAAGTACCACCTGACTGACTGAGGGGCACAGGCTTTCCCTGCATCCGCTTTGGCAGAGACACTTTTCAGTACTCAAGGCCTGCTGTGTTCTGACTCAGTCTACTGCTGATACTGTTCCTAATAGCAGACTGCTCTGGATGTCAGTGCCTTTCATTTAGAAAGAAAAGCAGTTTCCATGGGACTGCAAAAATCAAACGAAATGACAGGAGCCAAAACTCAAATTACGGAGCCAACTCCGACTGGAAGACATCACCACAGTTTTAGAACCTTGGTCTAGAAGTTCAAGTTTAGAGTGGGTGAGTGTCCATGTGTATGTATGTCCGTGTGTGTGTGTGTGTGTGTGTGTGTGTGGTCTTAAAGGGTGTCATTATCCAATCCCTATATCCAGATTTATCTCGGATACTTCATATAGCATCACTGACTTGGACAAATTAGGACACATGAATATTTCGGGGAGTCAGGCTCTGTTGCCTCCTAATAGGTCCAGTTACAGCTTGACATTTCAGCTGCCAGGGGCAGAGAAAGGCTTTTGTGCTAGCTGGTGCCTTTATCAACTTGATACAATCTAGGGTCATTTTGGAAGACAGAATCACAATTGAGAAACTTCCCCCAATAGATTGGCCTGTAGACATGTCTTTAGGGTATTTTCTTGACTAATGATTGATATGAGAGGGCAGAGCTCTTTGTGGGCTGTGTGACCCCTGGGCAGGTAGTCCTGGGTGGTGTGGTGTAAGAAAGCAGGTGCACAAGCCACAAGGGGCAAGCCAACAAGCAGCATTCTTTCATGGTTTCTGCTTCTGTTCCTGCCTCCAGGTTCCTGTCTTGAGTTCCTGCCCTGACTCTTGTTGACAAAAGGCTGTGATGTAGAAGTGGAAGGGAAATAAACCCTTTCCTCCCTAAGCTGCTTTTGGCCATGGCATTAACGACAGCAAAAAGACAGCCTGACTTAGTCAGCATCTGCAGTCCCTTTCCTCTTAAGAACATGACGTATTCTATGGCACCCGCTGCATGCTTTAGCAAGCAAAGCCACACCATGGCCCTGGAACACCACCTTGACCTGGTCTTGGTGTATGCTAATTCACAGGGCTCAAGCATGTCAACTACCTGGCTTAGGGATGGGACAACTGCCACTTGAGTCTCAAAAAATTTTACATGAGAAGGAAAAGGTAACCACAGACATTTATCAAGTATTCCTGGCCCAAAATGCCCTAGGTGGGCTGGGCCTTCTTTTAAAATCCATCTGTCCATAATACATTTTTTAAAAAAAATCTCTCTTCAGTCCCTAACCCTTCAAAAACATGCTCCTAAGTCTTGGTGGAAAAAAAAAGAAAAGAAAAAAATTAAAGTTTTATAAGTACTATGTCTTCAATGAATTCAACAGTATGTAGGACATTGTTTTGTGATTAAAACAGGAGAAAGGAGAGTATCTTGGCATTTAGTAGTGAATGACCTACAAGGTATTTAAGGGAGGGACAAGTTTCAGACTGCCTCTGAATCAGTAAGCTCACCCAGTACAGACCCAGCCTACTGGCCAGGGCTGTGAGGGGTGGCTCTGAACCCTAGACTTGTTCCCTGGCAGTGCATTCATGTAGCTGCTCCTACGGTGGCATCCTAGCACAGCTGTGCTACATTCTAACAACCCTCCTTGTCTTCTGACACATTCTTGTGGTTCCTTTTTATCTTCTGTACCTGGGCAGGGTGCCTCCCGTGTTCCTTTTTACACCTTCCTGCTTCTAAGCGGTAACTGGAGCTCATCTCCAGAAGGAGCATTTTCTCCAGTACACGTCAGCCAATCACCAGCCTCCAGGCTAGCCTTAGCCCTTCATCCTGCTCCTCTTTGATCACATCGATTATCTAGACAGGGTCCTGCTGAGGGAACTGGCCACTCTCATCATAGCAGGACTGGAACGCAGGGGCTCTGGGTCACCATGACCTTGTACTTTGTGCCCAGTAAGCCCAAGTGCATGCTTGGTAAAGACTCCTCAAAGGGCCAGTTCAAAAGTAGCGGAGAAGTTGCATCAGCCTGCAGAAAGTCAACAGCACCCAGGAGTAGAACATGGAAATCGAGAGAGTACTGAGGACGGCCTCACCTGGCCCACTCATTCTAAGGAGGCCCGCCGTCCTGGTGAATTGGGGGCCCTCCATGCCCACTTCCAGCTCCTACTGCAGTGAGCCACTCAGGACATTTGGCTGCATGAAACTGAGTTGCCACCGTGGGCACAGCTTGTGCCTGCTTCTTGGTGGTCATTCTTTCTTATGGAGTCACGCTTATTCCAGGCAGACCACAAGCCTGGGGCACTCGTGTGCTTGAGGTCAGCACAGCAGCGAGCAAGTGAGGAGACTGGTAGTTACAGGGGGAGCAGGTACTCACAGTCTCCACAGCTTTCAGGCCACTTCTCAGGGTGCTTATCTCTTTGTCCAGCTCGGTCATGCTGTTGGAGAGAGCAACATCTTAGCAGTCAGCATGAAGCTTACACCATGACTTGTGATAGCTCATGCTTGGTGGCGGGCTCATGCTTAAAGCTTAAAAATCCAGGGCCAGTGAGATGGCTCAGTGGGTAAAGGTGCTTGCTGCCAAGCGTGAGAACCTCAGTTTATGCCTAAGGATCCACATGGCAGAAGGAGAAAACAGACTCCACAGCTGTTGATTTCCAAAGGCTTCTCATGGTACATGCACGTGAGCTCTCTGTCTCTCTGTCTCTGTCTCTGTCTCTGTCTCTGTCTCTGTCTCTGTCTGTCTGTCTGTCTGTCTGTCTGTCTGTCTGTCTGTCTGTCTCTCTCTCTCTCTCTCTCTCTCACACACACACACACACACACACAGACACTAAATGTGATAAGATGAAAAAAATTCCTCCCTTTTACAGGCATTTTTTGAGAGTTGACCTGGTTACTTTTCATTTCCATTGGCTTCTTTGGTTTTAGTGGAGGATTCCTGGGTTTCTCCTACGCTCTCCATTTCATGGCTTTTAAACGAAGATTAAAACTCAGTCCTCACAAGTCCCGCCATAGGCAAGAGCTCACTTTTACTCTAATAGCTTGGCTTCTTGTGTTAGCTACCCTAGTTCCTACATCAAGGTCTACAGAGGGAGAGAACTGGCCTGCTCATTCTCGGTTGCGAATTCACTGCAAAAGGCACAGCTTAAATATATGTATATCAGAAAGAGAGGGCGGAAGAGAGGAAACAGCACACAGAGCTGTCTGCTGCCTTCTCTGAAATACAGCACAAGATTTGTGGGTAAAGTCTGGCAATGTCCCATTTTATTTATAGTTTCTTGATTTGCATAACGACTGCTTCCCATTAAAGGATTGCTTGGTTCCGAGGAGCATGTGTATCTGTGAGAATGACTTGTGGCTGCCTCACACGGAAGCCTTTTGTTTGCTTCACCTTGTGTCCTCCTTTAACTGAGGGTTCCCTGTGTTAAATAGAACTGCTGTTCAAAAGCATTAGTGACATTGGTCCTATGGCATCACACGCAGGCAACACCCTCGGCCTTCACTGGGCTTTGCTGAGACAGTGTCCCTATGCTGTCCAGGCCATCCTCGACACTTCACTTTGTAGCCTGGCAGGCATAGAATTTGCAGTCCTCCTGTCTCTGTTTTCAGAGTTAGAGAAGCTGGGATTACATGCCTGTGCCAACAGCCCTAGCTGCTTATACTCTAAGAAAATCAGGTTATATATATATATATTCCAAAGGACCTAGAACAAATATACATTCTTTAACACATTTGAATAAGTTGGATGTGATTCAACTTTTCTTTCATACAATGTTCAGAGGGAAGGGGGGGGGCACTCACACATTTTGCACTTCAATGAGGCGCCAGTGAAGTGCCCATCGCCATGGCTGCTGGAGCCAGGCTGGGGAGAGGAAAGCCGGCATTGTACTTACTTTACTTTCGCTGCTTGAGGAATATCCCGCAGTTCTTCATTTAAATTGAGGACCTTGGGGTACTTATTCTCCACAATAGTTATTAGATAGTGCAAAAGGGTAATGTTCCTAAAATGAAAGCAAAAGAGAACACTCAACATGGTAAACTACATATGAGTTACATACTCAGGCGACAGGAGCCACAGGCAGTAGGAACTGGTGGGCTGGCAGAAGAACAGCTGTCTAACCAGTTAAGGAGAACAGCTGTTTGGAAGCCAGAAAGGCCCTTGCTAGTCTAGAACTCCTCGCTGTTGTACCTACTGATGATGCTCACTCAAGGTTTCACGCAAAAGGTGGTTGGCCAGAGCTGGTGCTGGAAGTGGACTATAACTGTTTCACTGCATATATAATGTCCCTGCAGCTGTGAGGCCACTTCTAATTTTAGCAGTTCTTTAGCTCTTAATTGTACGACCCTTAGTAGTTGTAACAGCTGTTGGTGCCATATTCCTGACTGGTGATGACAGGGTTGAACCTTGACTGACCTGGACTGGGAAGGGGGTGTCTGATCATGCTATCAGGCAAAGCTGTGTTAGTCTGGTCCTGCTGTCACCAGTTCTACTGTACACTAGAGTCACCTGGATGCCAGATGCCTGGGCCAACAGCAGAGAGCCATTTAAATAGAATGAGGTATGGGTCTTTGTTAAAATTCTCTGGATTGCCTAGCTTAGATAAAAAATTACTAATCTAGCAAAGTTGTCATAGTTTGGAGTATATAAACACATTATAAAGTAACATTTCCATGATTAAGGCCCTTTGCTAAGTCAAGGCTAAGCCACAATCCCCCAGCCCACCTATACCAAAGGGACTCAGAGTTGACAAAGAATTTTTTCCCTAACAATGTAAAGCATTTCCAGTATTCTGAGGCTTTACCCAGATAATACAGTCCTAGTCCCAGTCAGGTGCTCAAACAGACTCTTTGTTTCTGTTCCTGTCAGTAATTAGAAAATAATTTTCACCAGAGCAAAACATGGCCAACCCTCGAGGCTGCTTAGGCTTCTATGAGCTTATTACATTGTATTATTCATTATCTGCCCTGCCTTTCATCTGAGGGGCTGAGGTGGGAACAAAACGCCAGCAAGCATCACAAGAACGAGGTTTTCTTCATTATTTTAGAGAGATTCTTTTTTATCTAGAGAAATTTCTATTAACTAATTGGACTGTATGTGTTTTTTAAAACTTAAACCCAGGCCAGGCTTTCACATTTGTTTGCCATCCAAATAACACCTCATTTGCCCAAACAACGTCTTGAAGAATGAACAACCGAGCAACCGCGCATCTGGCTAGTCCTGGTGGCTACTGACTCAGCCCCTCAGTGCTGAGTGCAAGTCACTTGCACAGTTTGACTGGACTCAACAGTGCAGCCTGACTCAAGTGAATGGGCAGCTGCTCACTGGCCAACCATCCACTAGGCACTGTGGCATTACACAGGGGTGCTACATCTGGGGACCATCTTCAGAAGCAGACGGAAGAGGAAAGAGATAGGAAGTAGTTCTTGTTTATTCTTTAGAGAAAGCTTGTACGTATAAATCCTGTAAGCACTTTAATAAGCAGATAGCATGTAAGTACCAAGTTATCAGAAGGTGTGGGGATGTGTGGATATTGATTTGACATGTGTTTGTGTGCATACATGCATATGAAAAGTTGAAGAGATGGTGTCCTTTCAAAGACAGCTGCTCTCCATATGCAAGTAACAGGCTACAGGTCCCTATAACAACCTGCAAACAAGGCCCACCTGTGGGCAAAAAGCAGCCCTGTGGACTGACCTGCAGGTCAGAGGTTGAATCCTCCCCCAGGCTGGGGAGTGGTGCAGCAAACTGAGCTACTTGACACTGCTTTAGTTTTCTTGCCTGATGACATGTGGTATGTAACTTGGCCTGTGTACTGACAAGCTACTGTGACAATCCAATGTGAGAGTGCTCGGAAAAACACCAGGGCTCCCATTAAAGGAAGGATGGCGGGGTTGTACAGACTGCAACAGCACTCATCACTCAGTCTCCATGATGCAAAAATAACAGCTTAACACATGGCTTGTTTCTTTCATCGCGGACTGAGGGCTGTTACACACTACGCTTCACTAACCCTATAGGAAATATAGGGTACGATGTCTCATTAGCGAGGTGTAATTGGGGCAAACGGTCTGTCATGCTGAAAGGATTTGGTTCGGAGAAGCTCCACCTTAGGAAGGATTGTGAGGGGTCCTTTGAAGCCAGTGAGAACCTCAGAGAGACAAAGCTCTGGGGAAAACTGGAGTTAATGTGCGTGATGACCCCACCTGCTCAGGACAAGGAGCTGGCATCTTAGCGCTTCTATCCAGCCTGTCCACCTCAACTGTAGCGCTGTACACTTCCTAGGATACATTTTAATGAGCCTTGGGATGTGCAGCTGAAGATTAGCAGGCGACTGCATTCACAAGGCTCTCAGTGCCAGCCTGTGACTAAAAGACACATTTCTGAGCAAAATGTCTGTTTTCTCCTTTCTCTGAAACACAGTTCTCCGTGGAGGGGTAGAGACTAGAGAGGTCATGAGACATGCAGAGCTGGGAGCTGAGAGGGCTGTGTCTTGGTTTTGGCAGTATAGAAGTCCATCAGGCTCTATCTTTATAATCAGTGACTTCTCTTTAGTATGTTACACTATACTTAAAAGTTTACAATTTTTACATTTATTTATTTATTTTTGTATGTATGTGTGTGCATGCATGTGAAATGGCATGTATGTTCGAGTCTTCTCCTACCATATGGATTCCAGGTCTTCAGTCTTGGGACAAGCACCCTTACCCACTGAGGCATCACACCAGCCACATGAGTTAGTTAGTTAGTTACTTATTTTAAAGGCGGCGGCAGCAGCAGCAGCAGCAGCAGCAGCAGCAGCAGCAACAGCAGCAGCAGCAACAACAACCACCCCTTGGAATAGATCTGTGGTTCTCAACCTGTGGGTCGTGACCCCTTGGGGTTGCATAAATTGTATTTACATTACAATTCATAATAGTAGCAAAATTACAGTTATATAGTAGGAACAAAATAATTGGATGGTTTGGGACACCACAAGAAAAACTGTATTAAGGGGGTCACAGCACTAAGAAGGTTGAGAAGCATGCTTGCTTTGGCAGCACATATACTAAAATCGGAATGATACAGAGCAGATTAGCATGGCCCCTGTGCAAGGATGACACCTAAATTCACAAAGTGTTCCATATATTTTTTTAATTTAATAAAAGAAAAAGAAAAAGAAAGGTTGAGAACCATTAGAATATACAGTATCCCTGTGCATTAAGGGGAAATGGAAGAGCAGGAGAGTACTCAGACAGCCCAAGACTGCCGTGAGGACTGCAGTGTCCAGATGGGCAATTCACAGTCTATAAAAGCACCCGGTGCCCCAAAGGCTGTGGTCCCACACTTACTTGTCAATACTGGATTTTGTGTCAGCGATCTTGTTGAGGCTGGAGATCTTGAAGCCGTATGCGTTGCCTCTTTGTCCTTTATTCATATAATTCCCAAAAGCCAGAACCACCTCTAGGAGCTGCTTGAGGGCGCTGCTCCTGAACACCTCCTCAGAGCCAGACCGAATTGCTTCAAAGCAGAACACAGAGCACAGTGGTTACAGCCAAGGCTTTGGTTATGCGTGTCCTAAGCAGACATCCCAACAGACAGTGAAGATGTATGGCTGGGTCACTAGACTGACTGAGCACTTTGGAAACATGCACGTTAGCAGCACAGTTAACAGCTAACCTGGAAAGAGATTCCACAGAGAGTCGCAAGATTCCTCTCCTTTTTCAGCCCTTCTCAGGATTGACTCACCAACCTTATGTACTGAGAAGGACAATACTCCATTCCCAGCATGCCTTGCAAACCTCCATTGGCTCACATGTCTCAGATTGGTGAGTCAGTTCTGCTGGCAGAAACTGGTCATTTGCTGTATACGGCTGGCAGGTATTACATCAGGGATTGGAGTCCAGACTCTGCTGCTGCTGCATGTTCCATAACTGTGCTCTTTTGTATGATCCACAGCTCAAACGTGTATAAACATAACAGGCTAAAACCCCACCCTTAGAAAAGCCTAGTAAGGCCTGGCTATGAGAACGCTAATTATAGGTTCAATGCTAGGAGTGGCAAATTCATTCCTTAGGCACATTCATGTGGTCAGAACCCCAGTCCCTCAGAGAATCTCAGGACGTGTGCAGGAGCTCCAGGGCCCAGGCCAGTCCAGGGTGTGCAAGACCCAGACCTTATATGACCGGCCATCCATTGGAATTTCAAAAGATTTCCAGCTAAACGTCACCAAAGCAATTCTGTTTCCTTTGTGCACTTGGCTCACAGTTGCACATGGGTGCTTGAGACAAAGGATCCTATCCCACTATGTGGCTTGACCTTACCTTCCACTTTGGGCTTCACTTCTGCCACACGCTCTGCAAACTTCTTTTTGAAGTACAGTGATTGCAGTCTTTGCTGGTAATGATTAATTCTGTAAGAGCAAGGTGGGTGGATTAGCACTCAATATGAGAGCCCACTTCTCCAGAGTCTGTGTGGTGTACTTGGGTGATTGCCTGGGGCCCTCACATCAAACTCCCCTCACAGGACCCCACAGCTCTTGTGAAAACAGAAGAGATGAAAGGAATCACATGCAGACTCTCCACTTTTCCCTGCTTCTCTCAAGTCTCTTAACTTTACACAAAGTTTGGCCTTTGGCAAGGCCACAAAGACTTGTCGCCATCATACCCTCTTTATAGCCATTCCAAAAGCCGATTTTTACTGTGCAATCAGCTCACTAAGCTAGCCTCCTGATGGCAGGCAAGCTCAGCTTCCTGATAGCACACAGAGGGAGTGGGGAACCCATTGGCTCTGATCTGCACCCACGCTACAAGATTCATGTTGCTGGTTGTGGGGTGTGTGTGTGTCACAGTGCGCCTTCTCTAAAACCATCCTGTAACCCAAGCACAACTAAGTGTGCAGCCCAGACACTTGTCTTATTAGGTGACCTTGACTAAGAGTCACCTGAGTCTCCTCGTCCCTGCGGGTAGATGAAGAGCACATGTCCCTTTTGGATGTCCCTGCAGGCAGGGCAGCTAAGAGGGTTACATGAGAACACACTTGTAAAGATCTGGACATGTTTCAGAAGTGACAGCTACTTCTGGTGGTCACTAGCTTGTCTATACCAAGGGCTGGGTGGCCTCAGTATATTTGAAATCCCAACGTTTTCTTTTGTCCCACAGTAGTCTCCAAAGACTCTAGTTGTAAGGGAATGACACAAGAGTAAATCTGCAAACCAGGAGCGAGGGACAGACTCCCCTTGGCAGTATCTGCAGGCTGCTGGCACTAAGGGAAAGGGCTGTGCCCCAGGGGCTGCTGGTTCTTCCTTCTCTAGAACGAAACAGTTCACTAGACCTGGAGTGGCAGAGACATGCCAAAGCCAATCACAGGGCAGTGGCTGCCCAAGGGGGTTTCTGCAAAAGGGTTCTGAAAGCTTGCTCAGGCTCCATGGAAGAGTGTCACAGCTGATTAGTGATGTGTGCCTGTCTTACTCATTGTGGGGGCTCAAGGTTGACATTGCCAGAACCTGTCATCCCCTTCTAATTTTACAACAAACCTGACATGTCAAGGTATTGAGATGCTGAGACACTGTCCTAAGACATCAAAGTGTTGGACCCAGGGGACATTATAGCACAATGAGGCCAGAGTGCAGGGGCCCAGAGGCCCACAAGCACATCTGAGAGGATGCTTGGACATTGGCTCACAGAGGACAAGAACTCCCCCACAAGCAAAGAACACATTCCATACAGCTCCAACTTGGAAAGATTTTAAACTAAAAATGCTCAGACAGGTGAGTGGCCTAAGCTGTTTATCTTGAGCTGAGGTTTTGTAAATTCCCTAACTAAGATAAAGGGCATCTTTCATTTCCAGCGTCTTCCAACTCACCTGCTCATCTCAAACAGGAAGCGGTCAGCCTTGGCCATCCGGTCCAGCTCGTGTTTATGTTCCTCTAGCAGATCAATGTCGCTTTTCTCAGGAACAAACTTCAAAAGCTGAAAGTGCGTGCATGTATTAACGTGGAGGGCTATATAAAACCTCTGTAGTAGGTTTTTATCCTTTCAGCTAATTTGCTACAAGATGAGATTTTAATATTTTCTTAAGTTCCAAGCCCTGCTAATTGGCGATCAAGGTATAAGAAATGGCTATTTCTATGTTGCCTTGATAGCAGTTTAAATTGGCCTAAGAATTGTTTTCTATTCTTTAGCTCCTTTCAAATAAGAAATGTTGACATTTTCCCACCAGGACCTACTTTGTGTAAATGCTTAGCAGGACTCTAAAGGGTCAACCCTCTCATTAGACGGTGGTCCAGGGAGAGTCACCACCTCAGCCTGAACTGCAGAACAAGTGTGAATAACTGTCAGGAACACAACCCTGGTCTCTTTGCACCAGGGAGAGTCAGTACCTCAGCCTGAACTGCAGAGCAAGTGTGAATAACTGTCAGGGACAAGTGTGAATAACTGTCAGGAACAAGTGTGAATAACTGTCAGGAACACAACCCTGGTCTCTTTGCACCCCCTTGTTCTATGCATTATTTTTCACTATGTCATGGTGGAACGAACAATTAACCTGCGTTTTTCATTCATCTTCTTTACTTTTTCTCCTCTAATTCCATTTTCGTCATTGCTCCATGTAGGGTTCAGTAAGAAAAACTGTGGGACTGTCATATCTTTTATTCCATATTTTATTTTGGAGAGTGAGAATGAGAAATGAAAGAAATAGCAACAACATGGAATGCTGAATAAGCTACTTTCCTATGTGTCTGACAGTGGTTCAAAGCGCACACATTTGTATGTGGCTGCATTTGTATAGGGCTGTGTATGCATGCTATTTTCTAGATCAAATGCTCCCCTACCCCCATCAAAATTAAAATGGGACCTTCCCCATAACTTGATATGACTTGAGTGACTCATTTTATAGGTTTTCAGATGTGTGCTGAACTCTTAAAAGGCAATTGGTCTAGGAGCCACCCTCAGAGAAAAAGACTTGGAACTAGAGAGAAGAAGGTTTTGCTGGGAGATGGAGAATATGTTCAGGGCTGGAGAAAACCAGCACTCAAGAGATGAGAACAAGAAGAGAAAGAGGAGCCCAGCGGAGGCACTAGAGGTTCAGGTGGAGAAGCTCATGTGGCATCACAGGGCCAAGGCAAGAATGCTCCACTGTGGAATAAGTGGCCATCGAAGTCAGACAACAAGAAAGCGAAACAGAAAAGGAAAGAGCTGCCAGACTCCTCTGGCTTGGGCAACAGGGAAGTTGTGACTGCGCTCAGCAGCCACAGTGTTAGGGAGGTGACGAAGATAGGTGACAGTGGGCTGATGAGTGAAAAGGAAAGTATGGGCTGGCTTTCATGAACTTAGACTGTGCCGGGGAAAGCTAGACACTGTGTGTGCATTCACTGAAGACTAAGACTTGGCCAGCAGAAAGCTGAGAGGGTGAGGCTGAGGCTGAGGGGAGGAGAAGCCAACACTGATGGATTCCTGGCTAAAAGGAGTAGATGTACCACGGCAGTAGCCAAGGTAGCTCCCCTGCCCTAAGGGGATGGCAGGGAAGATAGATGAAGGCAGATACCAAGGAGTGCATGGCCTGCTGGGCAGGAATGCTTGTTTCTAGGCATTTCTGTTCCCAGGTTCAAATGGTGACACTAAGCAGGACGTGCAGCTTTGTGTTGTCCCTCTGTGTAGGGAAGGTTGTAGGGCAAGAAGAGGAGAGGAAGATGAAGAGTGATCCTTTCCCCTTTAGTTTGGAGTTTGGTCTTCTGAGCTAGGAAACTCACTCTTCGGTTCAGACATCCTTTCTCCAGTTTGCCAGGCTCCCAGCTGGTCTGTGATCAGGAAAACAACACAACTACCTGTCCTCTGTGACTTCTAAGAGCACAGGAAGAGGCACGTGCAAAGCCTCAGTCCGCCACCAAGCAGAGGAGAGTAACTCGTTGCCTATGTATGGATGCTTCTCCAGGGGAGAGAGACCCAGGAAAGCACCTGGGGACAGGGGAGGTGCATTCCAAGGAAGAGGGGCTCCCTGACTTCAGCCATCAGTGAAAGGCAGCAAGGAGTGCAAGAAGTGCATGTGGCCCTCATGCAGGGGGAAGGAGACCCTGGGACAGACAGGGGTTTTGCAGAGAGGTATGAGGAAGAGCACCAGGAGGAAAAACACCACAGCAAGGAGGGAAAAGAGAGCGTGGGAGCTGAGCAGAGAGCAAGAAGCTCACAGAATTATCAGGAGAGACCAGGTCAAAAATGTCCTTGGCCAGATGCTGCATCAGTGGACAGATTTTCTTCCTTGTTTATTTGGAGTGTGTCTTATTTGCACTGCACGTCCTTTTGGCAGGGCTTTGCAATCCTTTCCCCTCAAGGAAGAATTTTGCTGGATGCAGTTTCATAGTAAACAGATCCTGCAGATTTTTAAGTGCATGACCTTGTCACTAGAGGCTAAAGACAGAAGGACCAAAGCAGCTTTACACACAGTTCTTCACTCCTGGTAGTGACTGGAAGGTGGGGTCATCTGAGAGCTGCGGCAGTTGTATAGTGAGGGGATCACTATACAGGGATCCGAGAAAAACAAAACAAAACAAAACAACAACAAAAACCAAAAAAAACCTAAGTCCAGAAATACTTTAAACTCTGCATCTACATAGAACCATGGGAAACACACGGAAAAAGTCATTAACTATTTTGAAAATTAAATCAGTTTAGACTGGCTGCTTGGCCAGAGATAATACGCTTTCTATTTAGGGACACTGATATGGGCTGCCTATGTGGAATTCCCATGGGTGAGCCCTGAAGTTGTGACTTACTGACATTTATGACACAAGATGCCACTTAAGTAGCAGCTTGATAGGTTGTTCTCCTGGCAAGTGTGAGGTTCTCACCCAGAACAACTCCAGCTGCAGGTCTGTCTTGCTCTGAGTCTGCTGCCTTCAAGGAGTTCAATGGGAACCATCAAAAATGCACAAAGACAGAGAGACAATCTTCGAAGAGTGGCTTCAGCACTCAGGACACAAGATACTGCTTCCTGCACTTTCAGAGCTAAGTATGCACACAGGTGGCCATGCTCAGCCTGTAGTCATGGCTGCTGGTATCCACAATGACCTTCAGTGGACTTGGCTCTGATAAACATAGACCTTAAACCTGATCATCTAAAACCAGATCATGTCCCCAGCACAAGAGACAGGAAGGAAGAGTGGCCTTAAAGCATTTTGAAATTGGCCACCACAATGCTCAGAAACTTTTAAGACCAGAAGGGCAGAGACAGCTAACAAGCCTTGGAATATCAGACACATATGCTACAGTCAGAGTGGGCAGGCACAAACGCTGCAGAACAAGTCATTGCTTTGGAGTGGCTGCTTGGCCAGAGATAACAAGATATCAATTTTGGGGGCACTGATGTGGAATTCCCATGGGCTAGCCCTGAAGTTGTGACTTACTGCCATTTTTGACACAGGATGCCACATGTGAACAGACATGATTTAGCACCAGGGAATTACTCACTCACGTAGGACAGATGTGGCTGTTTAGAGCAGGGGCTAATGGTGGCCGTGTTGGGGTTAATGGTTGCTCCTGGGCTTGTGGGCATAATGAGCCAAGATGCAGATTTAGTAATTAATAGTTTGCAGAGTAGTTTTTGATCTCAGAGTACTCGTGAGATCGTCAACAGTCCTGGGAAACACCTTCTCCCACTGGCCCCAACAGATTTTTGTGAGATATTAAGACAATAACTAACTGAAGCTCAGGTGACAGACTCTGACATTGTGGACTGCAGGCATTTGGTAGATTTGTTTTAAGATTTCATTTTACTGAAAAGGGTGTTGGATCTCCTTGAGCTGGAGTTACAGGTGGCTGTGAGTCACTTAGTCACTCTACACGGGTGCTGGGAACTGAGCTCAGATCCTCTGGAAGAGCAGCAAGTGCTCGTAACCCCTGAGCTATCTCTCCATCCCCATGTGACAGCCTGTGATGCTCCTTCCCAACTATCTTGTGAGGAACAAGGAGAGAATGAAGACCCTTTAAAGCAATGCAATTCAGAGATAAGGCAACTATCTACTAGAAACAGTAAGTTTCCCAGCATCCTCCTGGCTGCTGACAGTCTGCTTTGAAATCTGTCCGGCAGCTCACCTGTTCTAACATGTCCTTGGGCAGATCCTCCTGTTCATCCATGGTTAGGATTGCCCGCTTGATTTCATCATTGGATAACTTCAACCTGGGGAAAGCATATTTTATTTTGTTAACAACACTGTCATGATCATTACAGTTTAATACAAGGCACTACTCACTCCACCACAGCAGCTGCTGATTTTCAAGTATGGTTTTTCTCAACATCTCAGCCAAAGCTTATTTCCTGACAACATAGGAAACTAAAAATAGGATTCTGAAACAGCTTAAACATTCTTTCAGGGCTCTGTAATGTTCTGCTGAGATGGGGGAAAGTTGCCATGCTCTATCGTTAGTTCCCTCAAGGCCAGTTGGAGATGGGCAAAGGAGCCACAATGGTCTTCTCAGACCCAACATGTACGTATTGTGGGTGAGAGGAAGGGATTTATTCTTTGACCTCACTGTATGTCAGGGAGTCCCGGAGATGCTGCAAGAGTAGATTTTGATATGCTTAGAAACCATACATATGAGTAAAGAGCTGAATGCATTAGTATACAAAATGAAAAACGTGATCACTTCCTAGGTCAGGATTTTTCATATATTTAATTTTCCTTAATTATGAAAGTAACTGCTGTGATAGTCTGATGTTTGTTTTTGTTTTAAACAGAAAGAGAAACACAAGCCAGTGGCTTGCTCAAGGTCAAAGCGACAGCATCAGTGGCCAGCAAGATGGCTCAGTAGGTAAAAACAAGCAAGCTCAAGCCTGGTGATTTGAATTAAACACCTGGAACCCAGGTACAGGTGGAAGGAGAGAAATAACTGCACAAAGATGTCTTCGGATCTCTGTAGGTGTGCTGTGGCACACACCACCTCCATGTTATAAAGTTAAAAAAATGAAAGTGACAACATCAATATCACACACTCATTTTAAATAAAAAACACAAGCCATCTAGTTAGTATCTCATAGCAAAGGGTTTAGGTAAAAGCACAAAACTGCTTTCTCTTTTTGCTTCTGTCTGCCCATCAACTCAAATGATTTACTAATTTAATTAGAAATTTATATTTTAAGTCAGGATAAAAGACTATTCACTATAGATCATAACAGTTGAGAAATTAAAATATAGTTATAAAGTGTGCTTTTATTCAGTATAAGAATAGTAATAAAGCCATTGTTCTCTTTTCTTTTTTTCCTTTTCCTTTTTTAAATAATTTATTCAGATTACATCTGGATTGTTATCCTCTCACTTGTATCTTCCAGTCCTCCCCTCCCTCCCTCTTTCACCCTATTCCCCTCCTCCAGACCTGTGAGGGAAAATAGTCTTTACCATACTGTCAGTTGTAACAACAGAGTTGTTTGTTCTATCTGTACATATGACACTCACATGTCTTTCCCCTTTAATCTAAGACACAGAGAGAACGTGGCGGTGGTGAGGTGGGGTGTGTGGTGTAGGGTGTGGGGAGTTTAGTCAACCAGTCCATGTAAGGCTCTTGGTAGAGTTTCTGGACACACTAGAGATTCAATGTCTACAAGGCAGACCTCATTTGAAAAATGCAAAAAGTAGCACTTTTTCTAACCTTAATGGTCATATGCTGTAAGTAGATAATTTAAACAGTACCCAGTATGGTCATCAAAGCTTCCCAAAGCATTCTTATCCACATTGTTTCACCCATGTTTCATCCTTGTATATGACAGCACCAGGCCCAGGAGAATTGAAAAAGAATTGGGTGATGTACGCTTTCTCCAAGGTGATTGATTCTAAGTTTTGGGAGGGTCAGGACTCAATAGGAAGACTCTTAGAATACAAAGCACACACTCAGCCCATCTTCAAACACGCTGCAAGGCCGAGTGAATGCGCAGAGGAGTTGAAGGCAGCAGAAGGATTAAGACCCTTTCCTAGTTAATCTACTGCTCTGCCATGCAAGCTACCTTTGCCGCACACACCAATGAGCAGTAGAGAGACAACAAATTTGGGAAAGCACCTGCTCAAACAGGATTGTCTTTGAATTCATGTTTTCAAATACAAGTACATCATCTAGGTAAATGAACGGAACCATCCACTTGACAAATACAATCCCTTATCCCCTCCTCTGGGCTGTGGTGCTATACTCACGCCTGGGTTGGATAGAAGCAGGGTGGCCCTGGCAGACTCCCCCAGTGTTTCAGCTAGTCCTGGGACAAAAAGCATTGTCTCACAGGCATGTGCATCAGGTCAATGTGGCAGGAAACCCTTGTCATTAACTGGAACAGGTTAGCTAGGTTGGTCTGGGTGAAGAGTACAACAGAGGGAAAGACTATTGCAGCCACATCTCTCTACTGGGAAGGCTCTGTGTAGTTAGACTAAGTGCTGGTACCATAGTGTGGCCTCACAAGGCAAAGGGACAGTAACTTGAGACTAAAAGGGCCACTAACAAAACCAACCAGCTTGGAAACATCTACAGTCACCAGCATAGGAGCCTTGCTTCTTACCTCATCACTTTATCACTGGGCGGGCTCATGTGTGCGCACCACAGCACGTATGTGGAAGTCAGAGGCCAACGTCAGGGGATCGCTTCCCTCCCTCAGTGTGTGGATCTCTGGGGTTGAATGCTTGGCAGCAAGTTATTTTACCTACTGAGCCACCCCATGGGGCCCCAAGCTCTGCTCATAAGAGAAAATTAAACGAGCTCTATGTCTTTTCACACCAGGATGAAGAAATTAGTTTGAGCCTTTCTGCTTTGCATTTAAAAATAAGGAGGTTGAAACCCAGAGAAACAATACTCAAAGCACTGGGTTTGAATTTCACTAGCTACCCAGATGGAGTTTGGAGCTGCTTGCCTTTGAAATTGTATATATTTACACTCCTCAATTTCCAGAGGCTGTCTGGACTAAACTTTCTTTTAATGAGGCCCACAAAGAGAAGAGAGACTTTAATGAAAGGTACTTAAGAAAATTTACCCTTCAATGGAACACCATACACGTGGCCTGCTGGATCAGACAAAGAAACCCTATCTTAGGAGCAGGGCGGGGAGAATATTTGCCTCTCAGTACGGCTCTATATACAGCCTTCGAAGTCCTAGGTGTCACCTGTCACCCTCAGAATGAGCCTTTAATCTTTGTAACTTAAGGACCCCACTGATCCTAGCCTTGTGGTAGCTCTCAGAGCCTGGCAGTGCACTGGGTGTGCTGCAGGGTGACAACGTTTGAGGATGTCTGCTTCCATTGCCCTTACTTAGCAGGAAACAAACCAGCAGCCTTCAAATAGGACTTAACTCCAGCTTGCTCTACTTGGATATTTAAAAACTTTGCCCAGAGAATTGGAACACTCAGGGATAAATAGGACAAGCTAGAGAGAGACGGCTAGGTCAGTCTCGGCTCTGCTTCTGTGGGTTAAGGCAGATCCTCCTACTTAAGAAACTAGCTTTTTGTGGTTTCTGACACCCAGGATGCCATATCAAGAGAGGAGTTGGGAAAAAGGAACAGCTGTGCTTGGAAGAGGTCATTTTACAATATAGGACTCTTGAGTTTCTTTCTTCCCCTCTGCCCCCTGGTGTGGGTGGGAAGGTCTGTTTTGGTGACTAAAGGAGTTTGATTTTTAAACTGCTACATGTCACCTATATACACACAGTAGAGAAGTTGCTTTTGCTACTGAGGGATTATTATAATAAAAATTAATTAAATTGGATTTTAATACATAAATAGCTGGGAGGCAAGTTAACAGCTTCTTCTTCTGAGGCACATCATGGCCACTCCACTCTCCTCACATATGTGACAGGCAGGGTGCTGCTGTGCCCCATTTAATAACTTCTCTTCCATCTGCTCCTAAGGACTTCAAGTGACCAACTTCAACTTGGTCACTTATGCTGTAAACACCTCCTTACCAGGCACAACACAGGAGTCATCTACTTTGGTCTCTACGCTAGATGGCAGCAGGCTCCCCTTACCTAACTTTTGTAGCACACCAGGAAGCTATAAAGAATATCCCAATACCGTGGGCATGCATATATTTGAAAACGTAGCATACAGGATATGCCAGAGCCTTTCATTGTTGTCGATGTTGGTATGACTGCTGTGAAATAAATCCCCAGTCAGCAAGAGGATAGATGGATGGCAGCCTTCAGGGGTGACACAGTAGGAAGAGAAGACACAGTGTGTGCAGAAAGGTAGGAAACTCTGACATAATCTTCAAAATATTTCTGGTTGTCCCTGGGCACAAAATGAAATGCCAACTTCTATCAAAGGTTTCTCCATCTTTGTCAGTTCTGGTCCCCCCATGTCTCACCTGGACAAGAGAACAGAACCCTATCTGCTGTCTCCCCTGCACCCAAGGCTTGATCTCTGCCACCTTCCACAGCAAACCAAGCAAACTTAAAACAAACACCCTGCTCTCTTCAGGACCAAACCCCATCCCCTGACGCCATGATATATAAATGGCCATTAGCAAAGCAGTGACCATGGGGGCTTTGTGCACTTGAGGTTAAATCTCATGAGCCTACTGCAAGCTACGATGGCCATGAGCTCTGCTTTATAGGACAGAAGCTATGACTTGACTCCGGGCTGACTTGTGCGTGTTCCTAAAAGCCTGAAGACGTGAACCTCCAGCTCTCCTGCCAGGCTCCACTCACTGCGACGGCTACTCCTCTGCTCTCCTTCGACATCAGGGTTTGCTTTCCCAGTCTGTTAAGTCTGTGTAGAACTGCCTTCCTTACTCTGGTGTACATGCTCTGAGGCACACGGCTCAAGCTCCTCTCTCATGTGACAGAACTCTCTGTGTCCTTCAGGTGAGACCAGTGCAAGCCCTGACTTATATGTCTTCTCTCCAGTAGCATTTTCTTCTGCAATCAGCTTTGAGCTTTCAGAGGTGGCGGCAACATTTAGTCGGCTTTCTTCACTGTGATTAACTACCTGCTGTAAAGATGTTGAAGGGAGGAAGGACACATGTGGGCTTGGATGTTGCAATCCATGGCCTTTTAGCCTATTATTATGGATTGTGAGGCTGAGTGTCACAGTAGGAAGGGCATGGCTAAGAAAAATGCTCCTGTCTTTATAGCTCTGGGAGGGAGCGAGACAGGCAGGAAGGATCCAGAGACAAGATATGCCCTGCACAGATGCAGCTCCAGTGACGTCATTCCTCCAGCTATGGGATATGGGTTTACATCAATGCATGAGTCTGTTGATACTTTCAGAGCCCTCATGAGCCAATCACTTTTTAAAGTCCCACCTCTGAGGTGTGTACTGGGATCAACTCTTCAACACGTGACCCTTCAGAGGATACTCAATATCACAACCACAGGGCCACCATAAATTCTGGTATATCTTATGCACGCAGCACAGTGGCGTGCAAGCAAATGCTCCTAACTGCTTTTTGTATGTAATGACGAACTGCCAACAAAAGGGAAAATATAATCTCCTAACTTGCTAGAAAGTGAAATAAAATACAATTTAAAATGAAACCAGTTTAACTTCCCCTTACCTCAGCAAATTGAACATCTAGGCCTCATACGAGGCTGTGAAGTATTAACAATTATTACAAAACAGAAAAGTGTGCACACTGACATCCCCCCAGGAAAGAAGGGTTCTAACCTGGCTAATATGGAATCAGTTACTAGACTCCAAATTACATCGTTATCGTCACCATACCATTTTGTTGTGCTCATTATAATAATCTATTAAAAAGTTGCCAAAGGAAATCTAAAGTTACTTTACCTTAGGCTCTGTGACACTTTAGGTATCAGAAATTCACATAGCACAGATAGAAAATAATTCCTTCAATAATGGAATAGAGAATTAGCCAGAGAGACGAACCTGATCTGTAGCTAAGGGATGTATCTTGGCTGGCACCGAGCACTGGGAATACTTTCTTTCTGAGGACGGAGGTCTCAGTTTGTACTCTGCAAGCATTTCAACACTACAGAGATTCAGAGTGATGTCTCTCTTTGTCAAGTGCATTAAAGTACTCCAGACATCAAAAGCACAGGAGACAGGCAGACATATTCAGATTAAAACGCAACAACAGCTTGAGGCTAGAGATGGTTCAGCAGTAAGAACACTTGCTGTTGTTCCAGAGGACCAGTGTTTGATTCCCAGAAACCACGTGTCTGCTCATTCGTAATTCCAGGGAATCTTACAACCTTTTCTGACCTCCATGGGCTCCAGGCACAAGCATGGTGCATAGACATACATGCAGCAAAATAGTCAAACACGTCAAATAAAATAAGTCTCAAGAAACAAAAACAAAAAAACAAAACAAAAAATTTTCTCCAAATCTTCACTTAATTTTCCAATTAGGAATGTTATTTAGGAAATGGTAACAAAATAAATTATATACACCATAGAAGAAAGTAACTAGACATTCAAGTGGCGCTATATTAAGGTGGATTCTTTAACCTGAGCATGGTTCATGGAGCAACAGTGAGGATAAAGGGCTTCCAGCCAGAGCAAAGATGAAACGGTAACAGGGTGGCTCACATTACCTTACAAGTTGCATGAAAATTCAGGCTCAATTTCTCTTCCACTAAAGGAAATGTTTGCTCCTTGAAATAATATATACCTAGCCAACAATCCGGCTTCTATGCTGAGACCAAGCAGCAGCTTTTTGTGCTCAAAGAAACTCAGCCGAGGGTCGGTTAAGTAATGAGGACCACTACTTTTCATCTTAGCTGTGTGCATCCAGCCTCGATGCACACAGACCATTCTTCCCAGTCTGCAGCTTATCCTCAGGTCCCCATGTAGCACCCTTTACATCTTCCTGAACCTCATTAGCATTAGTTATCTTTGCCGAACTACATTGCAGTCACAATTCAGGCTCCCAATCTCCTTTTTTTCATTTCAAGTTCCGAGGTCTTAAAATTCACAAGTTATAAGAAAGATTTCTGGTCATGGCTGAACTGGATAAATTAACATTTCACCAAGATTTGAGATTTATATATCTTTATAAAACAAAAACACTCAAAAAGAGGATAAACTCATGTAATGTTGAAATATAAAAAAGTGACATTAGAAGCAAAATAAAAGCCAGGCGGTGGTGGCACATGTCTTTAACCCCAGCAACTCTGGGAGGCAGAAGCAGATGACTTGTCTGTGAGTTCAAGGCCAGTCTGGTCTACAAAGCGAATCTACGACAGCAAGGGCTACACAGAAAAACCCTGTCTCAAAAAACAAAAAACAAAACAAAACAAAAAAGCAAGAAAATGGAGAAGCATCAAAACATCAGCACAGCTCCTGATTCTATGACAGCCTGGCTCCAGGACTACATTATCTCCATCTAAGAGATGTCAATGAAGTTGGCTCATTTCTTAGGCTTCTGGAAAGGAAGTACCAAGGTTGGCATCTAGCCTGAGAGATCGCACCAGGAAAAGTAACACCAAGAAGTGCTACTTCATCCTAAACAGAAGGGGCTTGGAAGGCCTGCACTTCAACAATAAGATGCAACAAACAACAAGTGGTCTGAGCTAAGGGAAAAGCTTGTCCTCCCAGCACCAGCGGTACCTTGACAGAAGGATGTTGCAGTTCTGAGCTCTCCGGCCATCAATCACTGACAGCTCTTTGACTTTAAGTTTGGAACTCAGTGTGTCATCGATGGCATCTGCTTCTTTCTGGAAAGAACACAAGAGAAATTCATCAAAGTCAAGTGGGGATACTCAGACTTCAGACACACTCGTCGTCCACATCTTCTGTTCATACACACACAATGCTCACACACATACACGGGCTGAGCTGAAACGATGAGGCAATGTTGGGAAGGTGGTGCAAGCAAAACAAAGGCCGCTCTCTACTTGGCAAAGAAAATAAGAAAAGCTGACCACCCACATTTGAAAAAGCATTATTTAGAAGAACAATGAGCTTCCAAGTTGGAGATGTTAAACGTGCATAAATTATCAGTGCATGGTGCTGTCCTTTTGTTCCTCAAATCTCTGTGGACAGCAGGCAGAAGAACTGCCACACTGAATCAAGCTCAGCAGAGCCTGGTCATTACTGGTCCAGTCATCTACAGGGGCCATTCACCCCAGAACCATTTGCAATCCTTAGCAGTGAAGAAAGCTAAGCAATAAGCCTCACCATGTATCATCATGTGTAACACAAAGTCCCCAAAGGCCAAATGCACCCTTCATTTCTCAAGCCTGACAGAAAGACAATGGAGGGGGCAGCCGAAATCTGTTCAGCTGTCTGAATTAACAATCAAACACTACTTGCATATTTTATTTGCATATTCCTTCACGATGGTGAGCTATAACTAAGGTGAAACAGGCATCAAACAGATGCAAAATCCATGTGAGGTATTATATTAATACAAAGCTCAAGGTGAGTGTATAAACTAACTTGGTAAGAAGCCAACTTGATTTCATTAGTGGTTAGGGACTATTAAAAATGCACTATGGCATTTCAAAAATATAAAGAAACCAGAGAGCTTTTGAAATGTGTAACAGTTTAGGACACAAAGGCAGTATGAACGACTAATGGGGCGCCATGGGGCTAAACACCAAAGGTCTCTTGTACTCAGATTTCAGGCATACCTCTGGTCTACATACATACAGTCCAGTAAGAGTTGAATCCCAAAGTGTAATCACCTGGGCACTGAACTACATTATCTAACAAGATAACCAAGGGATTGCAAGTGAGCCAAGGAGTTAAGAAGTAAGGGTTATATAGTAGCTCACTTACCTGCTTCGAGTTATTGTTCACAAAGAACTCCTACAGCCATGGCAGAGGCATAGAAAAAGCAAATCAGACACATGCAGTTCAGAACCCACAGCAGCAAACAGGGGAGTCAGAGCAGTCAAGGAAACTGGTGATGATGTTTCCTGCCCTCGCACTCATCAACTCAAGTGAGCCAGTTTGGCTGAAGAACACAGTATAAGACACTCAGTGTGAGGGAAGACAACAGATGGCGTTTGCTACATTCCATCTGAAGTGGCAGCAAATCAAATTCAGGAAAGGAAAGAGCTTAGAAGGACAAGCCGAGAATATAAGAAGTCCTCTTTAAAACCACCACCAGGATCCCATTTATTCAATGTGGTACGTGTGTGCAAGAGTGTGTGTCTCTGTGTGGGTGCGTGTGCACGTGCACACGCGTACACACACACACACACACACACACACACGGCTCTCAAAACTAAGGCACGCACATACACTAGGCAAGCACTTTAACACTGAGCTATACTCCCAGCTACCATGTTGCATTTCTATTTGAAGCAGAAGACTGTCAATTACATCCATCAGCCTGACTGAACACTTGCTATAGTTAGAGAAAACGCTCTTCTTTGGTGGAAATAACCTGTCTTCTGGCATCATAAGGAAGGCTAAGAAAACAAAGCAGAGTGCCTATATGAGTGAGACCAACTGCAGAGCCCAGGCCTAGAGGGTCCGAACCATGGCAGTGGGTGCTGTGGGGAGGTGTGAGGTACAGCACAGGGCACGCAGACTGAGAGCCATGGTGCAGCTTTGGCAGCCACGTTCCCGTGCTCTTGGGCTAGTCAAGCACACAGGGCCAAAGCTTCTTCCTGACAGGCTTTTCAGAAAGTCTTTGAGTAAAGATGAGAGGAGGAGCTATGGAATCTGAGGAGAAAGTGGCAGCTTTTCCTGCATACGTTTACAAGGCAGGAAGGAGTGAAGCTTCGGTGTGCAGAATACGCTACAGCTCTTGGGCCAACAGCGTGTACAACCAGCATTCGCTCAGCAGATTCCTTACAGTCTCCCTGGTCTCGGCAGCACTGCCAAGGCCAATTTTATACAGACGAGCTGTTTCGCATAATTCTTCTAGTGGGAAAGAAACAGAACTGGCTCTCCCTGGGTCTGCCCATACAAGGAGGCCTGCTTCTCTAGAAAGGCGTTTAAAAAGCAAGCTGATAACCACGGCAAACTCTCCTTCTGCCTGACACCCCAGCTCTCTTCTGCCCCTGCTATGACTCAGGGTTTCTATTCGGTAGCTCTTTAGGACTCCTCCAATAAAAGCAGCTTTAAGGGCAGAAGACCATGGAAAAGTGAACTCTACAACTTAACCAAAAGGAAAGGTACTACTTTAAATCAGATCCAGCTATAATTGCCTACTCTTCAAAAGAGAAGTTTTTATGCAGCTTTCTGGCAACTCTTGTTATACCTTAAATTCATTCACACTGATGGGGAAGGAAGACATCTGACCTCTGGCCCAGCCCACCCATCCATTACTACGGTGAAGGTTAAATGTCATCGTGCAGGTTAAATTTCCTATGCATTATCCCACAAATCTTTATGAGCCCAAAATTTAGAAGCAAACAAGCCACAATTCTTTCAGCTTTTGAACTGACAAGTTGCTCTGGTCTTCTTTTATCTGAGTTTGGTAGAGCGGCTGGTCGAGATCTTCCATTTGTAGCCACGGACAGCAATAAGCATGGCGGCTAACAGCGAAGTGATGCGCTTCCCTTCCCCGGGAGGGTGAGGAATGCCATATGAGGGTGTGGTAACCATTGGCTTTAGGACCGTACTTCTTTGAAGACCCAGTAACTAACACATTACAAATGAAAACACACGGGATGGGTGCATTAGGCGCAGCACCCTAGAAATAACAACACTCCCAGGCTCACTTCAAGTGTGCTAAGATTCTGTTTGAAACCAAATTCTGGCAGAGATCAAAGGAGAGTATAAATGAGCTTGAATAGAGATAGGAAGTTTGCATTTGAATTTTCAGGGACCAATGCTGGTCAACTACTTTAAGTGGTTTCACAATGAAATGAAGGCTCAGCTTTGCAAAGATGATAATTCTTTCATGAATGGATTTTAATCCTTTTAAATGAAAACATATGCTAATATTTACATACACTCTTGTATTTAATAGTTATTACCATGGAAACTAAGTTTAGACCCTCAAACTACTTAAGAATTACGTTTGTTTATTTTTTATTTAAGCATGAGCGTGCATGCCTGTGTGTGTGTTATGTGTATGTATGTATGTATGTATGTATGTATGTATGTATGTATGTGTGTATGTGCACACCCCTGTGCCATAACATATGCATGGGGTCAGAAGACAATTATGGAAGTCTGTTCTCGCCTTCTACCATGTGGGTCTGAAGTCAGGTCATTAGGCTTGGTGGCAAGTTACTTTACCTACTGAACCGGGTCTCCAGCCCTTCATTTAAAAAACAAACAAATAAACCCAACAACACGATTCACAGTTTTTTCTTGTCTAAAGCACTAAGACTAAACCACGATGACTAAAAGCTGGAGACACAGCTCGGTGGGAGAGCACCTGCTTAGAACACATGCTCAATGCTTTAAAAAAAAAAAAGGAAAATTCTTGGAACATTCTTAAGGAATCTGTAAGGCCATCTGAATATTCCAAATGAGACCCTAAAGAACTTAGAATATTACAGCTAGCAGTTGGAAAATGGAACCTGGGCCACTAGCTTTCCTTTGTTCCCTAAATCAAAGAGTGATGTCTATGTGGGGGTTTTAGGCTCCTAAAAGAAGAGCTGCCCTCAGGTAATGGGCAAGATGGAGGGAGACACTGTGACTGGCTAGTGGGTAGCAATAGGGTAGAGACTCCCTAACTAGTCTTCAGCTCATTTTCCCTCTATTCAACTGTATATAGATGAGTTAATAGCATGTCAGGATGAAATGTCCCATTACAGATGTGAGAACTACTCAACTCTATCTTCATAAAACTATCACACAGCACCTGATGCTATGCATTAAAAGCTAGTCTCTAGAGGCTGACCTGGATCATGTGTAATGTAGTTCCAATGAGGAAAGGTCTTGAGATTCAAGGGATTGACTTTCAAACGAACTTCTGGAATGTGCACTGGGGAATAGCTGCATGCTATTAAACTCCATTTCATGGGAAGCATAAACTTACATAATTGGTTCTCTACACCTTTAGTGCATGCACTTAAATAAAAATCCTACTCCCCACGGCCTGGTAGTACTAATGAATACGCCACAGATTAGAGAACAAAGAGAAAGCAACAGTTCTGCGACCCGTAGTCCTGAGTGTGGCACCTGTCAGGGTAATGCGTGCACACGTAGCCCTATTTTTAGTATCTGTAATCTAAGAATATTACCTCCCTCCTAGAGCTGGGGAGAGAATTAACTAAGGGAGTAAGCTCAGGAGCTCTTTGAGCACCAACTTTTAGGGTTGATGTGACTAAGGACTGTTTATATCATACCTAGTACCAGACACATAACTGCCACTCAATAGGAGCCATGGTCTTGGTCCATATGACAGTTACTTGTAGTTTTTCTCATCTATGCTTTATACTAAAATTAGATTGTGGGCTTATGTAAAGGTGGGATGTATTTGAATTATCTGATCCTCTGGCACAGTTCATATATAAAGCAGACAAACTAAATACCAGATTTTAATGATAATCTAATTCTCAAATCAGTTGATTTATTTTTATATGCATATAAGTTTATAAATATAAGCAAACATAGATATTTGTGTAGGCATGTGTTTATATACACATGCATGCATACATTCCCGAAGTACCATTGCTTGTTTAAATCATGCTAATCTGATACTTCTGAGTTATCTCAAAATCAGGCTCTGATCCTTATCATGTGCCTGTGGTGCTTATCATGCTTGTGTGTTCCTCTGCCTGTCTGAAAAACTCATCTACACAAACAAAAGGCTGAAGTCCAAGGCTAGACAAGTTTCAGAACTTTGGAGAAAGGAAAGAGACACTATGGGAAGAGATGAACTCTCAGTATTCACTTGGTCCTAGAAGTAGGAGCAGCGTAAGTGTGGCAGTAACTGCAGCATGTGTTGCCCCAGCAGGAATGAATGTGCACAGGTCTTTGATGTTGCGGTTCTGGGATGAGGGGATGGTCAAGTGACTAGCGCTCTGCCTCATTTACTCCGATCTTCCAGTAAAAATGTCTATAGCCTTTCGTGTTCTGACTCTTTACATTTAACAATGTAAATGCAGAGGTATGGCTCAAGTTACCCTCATTTGGAAAATATATTGATAGCTTAGCTTTCATTTTTTTTTATACCAAATGAAATATTTGGTATAATATTTAAATTTGGGGAATATTTAAAATACCCAGCTGGAGCGGGTGTGCTGAAATTGTTCTTCAGAAAGCATGGCTAGAAATATGGCAATAACCCGTCCTCACCAGCTACCATTGCTAAGAAGAACCGAAACGTCTGGTCTATCCTGTCAGGGGTGACTACCGATTACTCAAACAGTGTTGGTTGCTAGGAGACAGTTACTCAGTTGCAGAGCTTTCCACAATTGTGTCTCCCAGAACTCTTGAAAACTGTCCACATATTTGTCCCAGAGCATTTTGGCAGCATCCTTCTACACTTTCTGCTGAAAGCCAGTTAATTATGAAGCTTGTAAACTTGGGTCTCTCAACCACCTGCCTTCATCACAAATGCAACCCACATGCTCAGACTTGAACCTCACCACATGGAATACCTGCTGCTTTCCCTCCATTTAAGACACTTTCCTAAGTTTCCAGGCCTTCACCTCAGACAACCTGAAGTGTGAAAGAAATGGGACTTGTAACCAGATCACAAGATTACTTGAGTTACATGGAAATTTGCTAAAATTTTATGCCAAGGTCTAGGAGCCTCCTTCCTAGGACACTAGAGAGAGAGAAGAAGCACACAGCAGCCAATCAGAAGTGGCTTAGGGCAGAGGAGCTACAGGACAAGGGCTCTGAACACACCCTTGTTTACTCTCTGAAAAGGTGCACTGTTCTCTTCTAACAAGCCGTTCCCTCGCTGGGTACCACGCACCACTGAGCATGGACCTCCGCCTTATGAAGGAGCTGGGCCAGGGCTTCTGTTTCAGGGTTCATGGCACCATGGCAGCATCTAGCTTTATTTTCCTATTCTACTGAACCAGCATAAAAAGGCCTTGCACAGATGCCTTCCCTCTCTTCCAACAAAATCCTCTGGTGAATAACACCGTCTCCCACACAGATACATCAGAAACCATCTTGAAAAGAATTCCCTGGCTTAGTTCTCTCTAGCCTCTGTCCATCTCCTCCCTGGTGCCCAGTATTTCTCTTTTGAGACAGCCTATTTTAGGAGCCAAGCCAGGAGAGCAGCCTAGGAGGTCTGCTGCTTCTTTAAGGATGCTCCACCCTGCGTGGATAGGAAACCCCCGGGCAAATGTCCATCTAAACGCAGTGTGCACGATTCGCAGGACCTGCCTTAAGAACCTTTTGTCTCCATGCCCCTTGGCTCAAATTTCCCCTCTCCTGGGCTCAGAATGATTTTGCCTCACCTCATCTTTGTTCCTCTGAACTCTCTATACCTAACTACCCTGCTCTAAATTTTTTGCCTATTTTTCAGATCTTTGGAGAAAGCTCTCTAGGGCAACAAGGGTCTGCACAGCTGTGAGCAGAGCCCACACTCCCCACTGGGGCTCATCAGCGTGTGCGGCAGTAGGCACCTCACCGTGTCCTGGCTCCATTATGGAAGTACGGCAGGAGCTGTTGGGCTCCTCCAGTATCGCTGGCATCTGTACACTTGCTCAGCTTGTGCACCCCACTAGCGAGCCTACAAAGTTCATGACATCTGGTTAAAGCTCCTCTGTAGATTCCATTTAATTGCCAAATTATAGTTCTTACCAAACCCCATACTTTTAAACAGTACATCTAGCTCCAAAAGCATTTTGCTTCTGAGACTAACCGTTTGTTATTTCTTTCAACTTGAGACAGCCCAGAATGTCTTGAGAAACAAGCACTGCAAGAGGACACTATTTTTCCTAGAGATTCGTTTCGAAACAGCACAGATAAGATGCAGGGCTGTCTGTACATAGAGAAAGCAGATGTCTAAGAACTACGCTAGGAAGCTTTTCCACCAGAGTCCACATGCCTTCAAGTGTTCACATGCATCGATGATGGGCCACTGGACACACACATGGACATGGAGCTATGCTGCTTTGCAGGAACACATCTGGGAGACCAAACAGCACGGCACTAAGGTGCTCATGCATCTTGGTTACAGCAGATGGCTGGGGATCATGCAGAAGGACACAGTACTTTGGGGCACCCGGGGCATCTGTTCTTACCTGCTGCCTTTGGTAGGCAGAAAAAGTTCTTTCTAGGTCTTCAAGGTCTAGAACTTTGAAGACTTTGGAATCATCAATTTCGGTCCATACTGTTCCTTCCAATTTGTTCTAGAAACAACAAGTTAACAAGTTCCATGGTTGACAGTTGTACAGAAAAAAGAATAAGTATGGTTGTTTTTCTAAAAAGTACTACTATCTCAAATTTATAATTCCACAGGATGCTCATACAGTTTGACACAGTATGTAATTATTTCAGAGGCATTATCAACTAACACAGGAGCTGGGGAGAACCCTGGGTCCACACTAGATGGTCAAGTTATTCAGCAGCAGGGACAGTTCCTCTCAGTAAGGACACTGAGCTGCAGGTATCATCCATTAATCCATTAATGGGGAAATGGGGACAAATGGCTTACCTCAGGAAGCTTAGACCAGTTGAAGGATTTCAGAGCATTGGTGGGCTGGGGAATGTTTTTCTTCTTGAGTGTCAGACTCACTGGAGCACCAGGAGGAGGCAGGATTCCTCCTAAGGGAGGAGGCCCTGGGGGAGGGGGAGGACCCCCAGGAGGGAGCGGAGGAGGTGGAGGAGGGAGTACTCCACCTGAAAGGTGTGGGGCTGGTGGGGGAGGGAGAAGAGACCCCAGCCCAGCAGAAGGAAAGGGTCCCCCTGGGGCTCCAGGTGAGGGTCCTCCTGGGACTGAAGCACAGATGGCCCTCTGAAACGAGAAGAGTAAGAAGTGTCAATGGAACAAGAAAACTCATTGGAAGACTTTAAAAATCTCATCTTAGGCAGCCAAGCACTGACACTTTTGAGGACGTGGGTTTCAAGGGTAGGGAAGTCAAATGGATGGTCCAGGAACCTCACGTCTTTTGACACAGAAGTGCGTGTCCCTGGGGTCTTCATCTCTTTCGCTTCTTGCACCATCCTACAATTTGGTGTATACATATATACATACATACATACATATATACATACACACACGGTATCCATTTTCTAAGCTAATGTGTGACATTCCTTTGTTCTTAGGACAAGATTGGTGGTAAAAATGCCTAACCCACAGGATGTTGGTGGTCCGAGTCCATGCTACTGAGAGCAACTGTGACACATTTCAGAGCTCATCCCTACATCAGAAGTGTCTACTTCGGTGCAGCTGGCCCAGGGGAAGTGAGGGTCTTGCTACCCCGTGGACAGCGGGCCAGGCCTCAGCACTCACCCTGTTGAGCTCATGGAGTTGTGCTGTGAGGTCTGCCACCTGCTGCTTCACTTGCTTGTGCTCAGTCGTCTCCTTTTCCAGCTTCTCTTTCATCTTATTCAAGGTCTGCATCATCTCTTCCTTCTCTTGGGTCTTGGCGTCACATTCTCTCTCCTTCTTTTCCAGCTTCTGTTGCAGTTCATTGTGTTCTAGACAAGAAAAGGATGGGGCATGAAAACAGAGATGAAGCATTTTCTTTAAAAGAAAAAAAGGGGCCGAGGATGATGTAGAGATTTTGGGTCAGCCTGTCTTAGGCAGCATCCTTCTTCTCCCCTGAAGGGCAACTCCAGTGCTGAACGGTGCTCATGCTGGGAGAAGGCCTCTACAGCTATTTTAGTAACTACATTTGGGAAGGACCAAAAGAAAAGACCCTAAAAGCCAAGGTTCTAAAGTGGGAAGAAAAAAAAGTTTGAGCAACTTCTCACCAGAGAATGGTGCCTTAATTCTGAATCCTGTCACAGAGGTGGCCTAATAGCTACACTAGGGGAAATGACAATCAAAAGAAAGTCCTTCTAGCTGGCTCATGTCCCACCAGCAGCAGGAGGAGGAGGAGCTGCTGGCAGGCCTACTGTGTGTTCTGAAGCTGGGCTATGTCTCCCTGCCCCCAAGGAAGGCTACCTGAATATTTTATGCTTCTAGCAAGTGATTATTAAAACTAGTAAAGGCGAATGCTATCCTCACCATAGTCAGTATCTCAAGGGGAGTAGTCCTGGTGAGGCATGTGAACCACAAGGCTGAGAGGACAAAAGATAACTCTCAGCTGTGGTTTAATGACTTCCCCAGGTGTGGAAGGGACCCGGCAGCATCTAGGTCAGTGGAATAACATTTATTTTGCCAGTGAGCGTAAGCCTGTTGACAGGAGTGGTGGGCTTCAGAAAAGAGAAAAAATGGAGTTTAGGCTGCAGGTTTTTATTTTATGTCAGCAAATGCACTAGGGATCCCACCCACTGGGACTGAGCGATGCACAGCTGGTCTCTACTTCCAAACTTGATAACACATCTAAACTGTTACTATCTCTTTCTGACACTCCCTCCTCTATGGCTCTCCAATTTGGAATTTGCAGGAAGGTGTGAGCCATTAAAATCCTTGAGTTTTGTCATCTTTTAAATAAAAAAAGAGCCTCTGATCACACCTCCCCCTCCACGCATGCCTGACTCCTCGTCCACATCTAAAACAGCCATACTGTTTGGCATTTTCCTTCTTTATCTCCTCTTCATTCATCACTGATAATTAAGAGATTAGGAACGTTCCTTCCCCTCATTAGCGGCTGACAAATCTGGCTATACCTCAGCTTCAGTGAGAGGTCTAACATTTCAAGATCACTAGCCAAATCCCTCTGTAAGCAGTCTGCATGGTAGGTGGGGGCAGGGCAGAGGAACTGGTTGGAACAGGCTCCTTGACGGTCCTGAGGTGATAGCAGGTTTAGGAAGTACAAGCTTAGCAACTATCTCCCAAGCTGACATCCTGTACTAGCCACTCACTGAGTGTTTATGGATACTTTCTCAGAGGCCTGTGCTCGCTTCATGGACTTCTTCCTCAAATATTGTCCAACTTTTACATGTCCAGGCAACTTCCTGTCTCCTCCATTGACATTGTCAACAATCCAATCTAACTTTGCCAGCTGAAGCTTCCAGAAAAGAACTCACTCTATCTACAACTTATCTTCTCTTCTGCTGTAACTTCACTGACCACCTCATTCTTCCCACTGACCTTGGAGACTTTCTCCTGTGTCACCCTACCACTGAACCCTGTAATGGTTGTTGTGGAATTAGCATGTGCAACACTATGCTAACTTCCCATTTATTTTAACTTTAATCTTCACAATGAGCTGTGAGTGAGGTTCACTCCCATGCTGTGGGAGTGAGAGCAATCTCCAGCAGGGAAGAGAAGTCACTGCTCACAGGAAGGAGGTGGAGTTCAGACTCCCACTGAGAAGCCAGTACAATGCAAAGCACCAGAGACACCTAGGTGTGCCCCAAGTGCATGGCTGGGCAACTCAAAATCTCATGTCCCAAATGCTCTCCCCTGTGAGCTCAAGCCTACACACTCTAGAGCAAGATCTTGGCCATCCGCCCACTGACTGCTCTCATTTGCTTTGGGTAGCTGTGGAAAACAGCATGACCAGAAGCAACCTGTGGAAGAAAGGGCGCATTTTATCTAATATTTCCAGGTCTCGATCAGTTATTGAGGAGAGTCACTGCAGAAGCTTGGGTAGGAGCTTCAAGCAGAACCCACAGAATGCTGCTTGCTGGCCTGCCCTGGCCTGCCCTCAGGTTCACTGCTTCCTTCCATATACAGCTCAGACCTACCAGCCTAGGGATGGCACTGTTCAGAGTGGGCTGGGCTCTCCTACATCAATTTTCAAGCAAGAAAATGCCTCAAAGATATGTCCACAGGCCAATCTGGTCAAGGCAACCCCCAAAGTGAGGTGGCCTCAGACAACTCGGGGCAGCTGGAGCTGACTAGAAGACGGTCTGCACTCTCCCTGGCTTAACCTCTCTTTTTATCTTGCTCTTAGTCAATGCTTCTCTTCTTTCCATTTATAGTGGATTCTGGAATGTATTATAAAAATTATTTGAGGGGCTGGAGAAGTGACTCAAAGGTTAAGAGCACTGGCTAATCTTCCGGAGGTCCTAAGTTCAATTCCCAGCAACCACAAGGTGGCTCCCAGCCATCTATAATGTGATCTGATGCCCTCTTCTGGCCTGCAGGTGTACATGTATACATAATAATCAATAAGTTTTTACAAAATTATTTGAGAGCAATGTGGGTAAATAGCAGGCACAGGGGCTCTGGTGGCTCTGAGGAAATGTGTGAGAAAAGGAAGGGCTCTGGCAGCTCTTGGTCACTTGTTTCTGAGCATCAGGTGCTGGGTAATGTGGCTCTAGTTTACTGCTGTGACTAAGTGACTTTGACCAATGGAAGAGAGCCCATCATCCAGCGTGGTGAGGTGGGGGGGGGGGGGTGACCATTTCCCCAAAGGTGACTCTAATTTGTTAGGCTTCTGAAGGGGTTGGGGGAGCTTTATGCTTCTGCGTGTGGCTGTCTCTCCTATCAGAGGCTGATCACATCAAAGGCATAGTCCAATACCATAGTGGCTGGCCTGCTAACATTCATGACACAGAATCAATGGCCACAGGGGCCACTGACTTGCTGCATGACTTCTCTTTCTGTGACTGGAGCCACATTAAGGCCATGGAGAGAGCAGAAGTACAGGAACCAGGGTGCCTCTGCTTTTGTACTAAGGTTCTGGAGAAACTTTAGACTGCTTGTTGTATTTATTCAAACCCAAAATACTTTAACTGAATCGCACTTAAAGTGGGGGTGTGGTGCTCACCAGTTTTAAAGAAATACCAAATTAATAAATTCTTTTCTGGTAAGTGAAGACTTTCATGGGACCTGCCCCTTGGGCTAGTGTCCAGATATAAGTGAGTATATACCATTTGACTCTTTCTGCTTCTGGCTTAACTCACTCATTATGATCATTTCTAGTTCAATCCATTTGCCCACAGATTTTGGGAATTCCTTGTTTTTAATAGCTGAGTAGTATTCCATAGTGTAAATGTACCACAGTTTCATTCTTCTACTGAGGGACATTTAGGCTGTTTCCAGGTTCTGGCTATTATGAATAAGGCTGCTATGAACATGGTTGAGCAAATGTCCTTGTTGTGTGCTGGAGCATCTTCTGGGTATATTCCAAGGAGTGGAATAGCTGGTTCTTGAGGAAGCCTTATTCCCAGTTTTCTGAGATAGCGCCAGATTCACTTACCAGGAAAGTGGGACAGAGGGGAAGACTTCCTATTGGGACTCTAGGTGAGAGGAGCAAGGGAGAACGGGGAAATAGAAGGATGCAGGGGGTCCTAGAAACCTACAAGAAGAAAATCATGACGGACAGATCTGGGCCCAGGGGTCCTGCTCAAACTATGGCACCAGCCAAGGACAATACTTGCAGTAAACTTCGAACCCCTACCCAGATCTAGCCAATGGACAGAGCATTCTCCACAGTTGAGTGGAGAGTGGGGTATGACTTTCACATGAACTCTGGTGCCCCATATTTGACCATGTCCCCTGGATGGAGAGGCCTGGTGGCACTCAGAGGAAGGACAGCAGGCTACCAAGAAGAGACTTGATACCTTATGAGCATATACAGGGGAGGAGGTCCCCTCAGTCACAGTCATAGGGGAGGGGAGTAAGGGGAAAATGGGAGGGAGGGAGGAATGGGAGGATACAAGGGATGGGATAACAATTGAGATGTAATATGAATAAATTAATAAAACATATTAAAAAATATTAAGTCTTTAAAAAAAATTGTGTGTGGCGTGGTGGCACATGCCTTTAATCCCAGCACTTGGGAGGCAGACGTAGGTGGATCAATGTGAGTCTGAGGCCAGCTTGGTCTACAAAGCAAGTCCAGGACAGCCAAGGCTACACAGAGAAACCCTGTCTTGAAAAACAAAAAAAGCCCAAACAAACAAACAAAAAAGTGTGTGTGTGTGTGTGTGTGTGTGTGTGTGTGTGTGCGCGTGTGCGTGCATGCGTGCGTGCGTGCGTGCGTGCGTGCGTGCATGAGTGCATGCAGGGGGCATATGTGGAATGTGCCTATTTGTGTGTGTGCATGACTGTATGCAGAGAGCATATGCGGAGTGTGCCTATGTGTGTGCGTGTGTATGTGTGGTGTGTGTGTACATGCAGAGAGCATATGTGAAGTGTGCCTATGTGTGTGTGTGTGTGCATGCGTGCATGTGTGGTGTGTGTGTATATGTAGAGGGCATATGTGGAGGACAGAGGTAAGAGTCAGTGCTCTGTTTCCACTATGTGGGTCCTGGGGATCAAATTCAGGCTGTCAGGCTTGGCAGCAAGTACCTTTACCTGCTGAGTGAGGGGGGCATGCTAAAAAAAGCCCACACTTTAATCTTTATTTTCAATTAATGAATTCTAAACAGCAAATGTTATAACATTTTCTAAAAGATTTATAAAATAATAGAACAAAAGGATGAAATACCCTGGAGACAGCAAGAAAACTAAATTGTTTGATTTTTTTTTTAAGTCAATGCACATTGCTCTAAGACATGCAAAAAGAAAGGCCACTTGATGGGCAGCCGTGAACGTGAAGCTGTGCTGTGGCGTCCCCAAGCCCAGGTCACCCGAGCAGAGGCGCGGCTGCTGGGGCCTTGCCATTTACCTTTTCTCATCTTCTCGGCCTGCTCTTTCCATTGCTTAACTTCATTTTCATTAACCAACCTGTAGAACAGTTAAAGGAACACTATTACAGAAGACAAAACATGGCCACTGCTAATGTGCTCTCCCGGGCACGCGCTCAGCATCCTGCATAGAGTCCTCAGTGAAACCCAGATGCCACGTAGATGTGCTGTGTGCTCATCTGTAGCCCACTTTGACCCCAGGACATTTCATCTGTCTCGGCTGTTACTTGAAGGAGGGCAAAATGAGTGTCTTGCATTGCCACCTTCATCTCACAGGCAGCAAGATGAGCAGACACTTACATTCTTACAACATTCTTGATATTAAAGTTTTCCAAAGGCGTGGAGTCGGGGTCTTGCCCTTTGTCATTCTGGATAACGATTTGCTGTATGATTCTGTCCAGCAGCAGCCAGTACTGAACCGTGTTACCACTTCTCTTGTCTAAAAAGGAAAAGAGGGATAGGAAACAATCTTCAAACTGTGTGTAAACTAGGAGGAGTCGTTTTCGACAGCGGGTCCCCTTCAGAGCCACAGATCTGGTCAAGAGGCACTCTCCAGATCCCTTTCTACATGTGTTGTAAGGCAGGCATTTATTTTGAAATCAAAGTAAATTATAGGTCGCTTCATTTTGAGGATTTCAGAACTGTCCTTATCCTGTGAGGACACAAATGCCGAGAAGCCACACAGCTGAGGCTTGGGCCCCCTGGTATGCACCCAATCGACTTAGTATTGCTGAGAAGACAGAGAGCTGTGGATGCTGGCCTAGGTCTCCATGGCACCCACACAGTCACAGCACTCACAAGGCATCTGGAGGCAATGGTGCAGGATGGACATGAAGTGAGGGTAGGCTTCACTGTGGGTCAGCCTCTTCCTGGTCAGCTCGAACATCTGAGTTGCACTTTTTGTGTCTATGTGAACCTGTTTTATAGGAAAAACAAAGCCGAGTCAGACATCCACTTTCTTAATTCCCCCGATACAGGAAAAGCATGCAAAAGGCAAGCATGATATCTTGCCACTTAGGTACAGAACAGGATGTGGACTTTGCTCACAGGTTGCACTGGCCCGCACCGACTCAGAGCATGCATTTTGAGAGGCAAATCCTGTGGTGATAAGTCATACCAGAACAACTGTAAGAATACATACCAGTTCAAATCTTTTGGCAAATTCTAGTTCATCTTCATTTCGGAGCATTTCAAAAAAGTCTAAATGTCTGGAAGGTAATGAAACAGAAGTGACTAAAAGTGAAACATCTCATGAACACAGCACAAAGGACTCGAGAGGTTGAGTGCAGGCCAAGGCACACTGAGGTGGGGTATTGACATAATCTGGTCACTCAGGAGGTAGATATAGGAGCATCCCAAACTCAAACCCAGCCTGGGCTGAGCAGTGAGTGCCTGTCTCAAGAAACCCCAGGCAGGGATGCAGTTTACTCATGAGCACTTGCCATTACATGGAAGACCCTGGGTTGATGTTCAGCCCAGCAAAGAAAAATAAAAAGGACTCTTCCTGGTTTTTAGTGATATTTCCAAAAGAAGCATGGTATCAAAACTTGAATGACTTTGCTTAACCATGTTCTTTCTAAACAAACCAACAAACCAACATGTATCTGAGTTAAACAAGACAATAAGAGGGAAAAAAGGAAAACCTAGGTTGTACAGTACACAATAGGTAATTATCAAGTATTTAAATGCTTATCAAATCTAAAAAATGCCCAGATTCCACTTGCTAACTCTTTAAATGGAAAAAACAAACAAACAAAAAAACCCCATTGAGTTATAGATCAGAAAAGAAAAATTCATGTCATTCATTTATTTGTATGAATTTTTATTAATCTTCCACCCTGCATTCTCCAGGGATGATGGAGCCTATGAGGACCAACATATACTGGTGTGGAGGATGGAAAATGCAGGGATGGTCAGAGAACTGCAAAATAGGTGAAGGGGCTCCCTGCAGAATAAGAAAACATGCAATCACAAAACCAGTGGAAGGTGTTCAAAGCCAAAGGCAGCTGAGTATTAAGGTAGCCAGGCAAGAGTGTGTGGGGTACCTACACTGACTACCAAGGCCAAGAGCGTGTGGGGTACCTACACTGACTACCAAGGCCAAGAGCGTGTGGGGTACCTACACTGCCTACCAAGGCCAAGAGAGTGTGGGGTACCTACACTGACTACCAAGGGGAAGAGCGTGTGGGGTACCTACACTGCCTACCAAGGCCAAGAGCGTGTGGGGTACCTACACTGACTACCAAAGCCAAGAGCGTGTGGGGTACCTACACTGACTACCAAGGGGAAGAGCGTGTGGGGTACCTACACTGACTACCAAGGCCAAGAGCGTGTGGGGTACCTACACTGCCTACCAAGGGGAAGAGCGTGTGGGTACCTACACTGACTACCAAGGCCAAGAGCGTGTAGGGTACCTACAACTGACTACCAAGGCCAAGAGAGTGTGGGGTACCTACACTGCCTACCAAGGCCAAGAGCATGTGGGGTACCTACACTGACTACCAAGGCCAAGAGTGTGTGGGGTACCTACACTGACTACCAAGGGGAAGAGAGTGTGGGGTACCTACACTGACTACCAAGGCCAAGAGAGTGTGGGGTACCTACACTGCCTACCAAGGCCAAGAGCATGTGGGGTACCTACACTGACTACCAAGGCCAAGAGAGTGTGGGGTACCTACACTGACTACCAAGGGGAAGAGTGTGTGGGGTACCCACACTGACTACCAAGGCCAAGAGTGTGTGGGGTACCTACACTGACTACCAAGGGGAAGAGCGTGTGGGGTACCTACACTGACTACCAAGGCCAAGAGCGTGTGGGGTACCTACACTGACTACCAAGGCCAAGAGCGTGTGGGGTACCTACACTGACTACCAAGGCCAAGAGCGTGTGGGGTACCTACACTGACTACCAAGGGGAAGAGCGTGTGGGGTACCCACACTGACTACCAAGGCCAAGAGTGTGTGGGGTACCTACACTGACTACCAAGGCCAAGAGCGTGTGGGGTACCTACACTGACTACCAAGGGGAAGAGCGTGTGGGGTACCCACACTGACTACCAAGGCCAAGAGAGTGTGGGGTACCTACACTGCCTACCAAGGCCAAGAGCATGTGGGGTACCTACACTGACTACCAAGGCCAAGAGAGTGTGGGGTACCTACACTGCCTACCAAGGCCAAGAGCATGTGGGGTACCTACACTGACTACCAAGGCCAAGAGTGTGTGGGGTACCTACACTGACTACCAAGGGGAAGAGCGTGTGGGTACCTACACTGACTACCAAGGGGAAGAGCGTGTGGGTACCTACACTGACTACCAAGGGGAAGAGCGTGTGGGGCACCTACACTGACTACCAAGGCCAAGAGCGTGTGGGGTACCTACACTGACTACCAAGGCCAAGAGTGTGTGGGGTACCTACACTGACTACCAAGGCCAAGAGCGTGTGGGGTACCTACACTGACTACCAAGGCCAAGAGCGTGTGGGGTACCTACACTGACTACCAAGGGGAAGAGCGTGTGGGTACCTACACTGCCTACCAAGGGGAAGAGCGTGTGGGGCACCTACACTGACTACCAAGGCCAAGAGCGTGTGGGGTACCTACACTGACTACCAAGGGGAAGAGAGTGTGGGGTACCTACACTGACTACCAAGGCCAAGAGCGTGTGGGGTACCTACACTGACTACCAAGGCCAAGAGCGTGTAGGGTACCTACACTGCCTACCAAGGGGAAGAGCGTGTGGGGCACCTACACTGACTACCAAGGCCAAGAGCGTGTGGGGTACCTACACTGACTACCAAGGGGAAGAGAGTGTGGGTACCTACACTGACTACCAAGGGGAAGAGAGTGTGGGGTACCTACACTGACTACCAAGGCCAAGAGCGTGTAGGGTACCTACACTGCCTACCAAGGCCAAGAGAGTGTGGGGTACCTACACTGCCTACCAAGGGGAAGAGCGTGTGGGTACCTACACTGACTACCAAGGGGAAGAGCATGTGGGTACCTACACTGACTACCAAGGGGAAGAGCGTGTGGGTACCTACACTGACTACCAAGGGGAAGAGCGTGTGGGGTACCTACACTGCCTACCAAGGGGAAGAGCGTGTGGGGTACCTACACTGCCTACCAAGGCCAAGAGCATGTGCGGTACCTACACTGCCTACCAAGGCCAAGAGTGTGCTGAGAGCACAGATGAGGGAGAAGGTGGTGGCAGCAAACATCTGGAAGCTGGTGGGGATGTCTTAGAAGTGGTAAGAAGTTAGCAGTGGCTGCAAAATAGCCTCCACAGAATGCCTGCTAAAGTTTCTAAGTGATGTCACAGGGCGCAGAGTCAGTTCTCATGACAGAACCAGAGGCCAGCTGTCATTGCCATTCTCACCGTTTTTATAGGCATTAAAAATAGTAGAGCTCAGGAACAGTGAGTGACTTTGGCAGAACACATAGGAGGCAAGACTATGGCCAGACAGACTTGGGCTGCGTGGAGCTTTCTACGTGCCACACCGCTTCCCCTATTGACAAAGTTTTACCAGGAGAACATAACAATCTGAAGCAAGAGGCTGGGCAAGCCCCTGATGTGACAGGCAGCTGGAAGCAGCCTGCGGGCTGGCACTGCACCACACGGTGGAGACCGCACGGACCCTCTCAAGCTGAAAGAGTTAGACTTACCTGTCTAATGTTGAATTTTCATGTTCCCTTAATTTATCTATAACAGGTTGAATCCCTAACATCAGAAATTCATAGCGAAGATGGAGTCTGAAGTCCAAACTCTCCTGAAAATAAAAGGATAACACAGCACATATTATAGCTTTTCAACAATAGAGTCATCATATTAGAAAAGTGTTTTTCAATGCTATCGGGGTAAAACTCCAGTGCAGACAGACTGCTTACCACGCCGGCTCCTTGGCTTAGTACGGCATTGATGAAGGACATGATAGCAGTCTTGAGACTCACTTCATCCCGATAGCGCCCAGTGCTTTTATCCAAGTCATTAATTAATGTCTGCCAATAAAAAATAAGGTTATAAAACAGTGGCTCTTAACCTTCCCAATGCTGCAGCCTTTCAATAGTTCCTCATGTTGTGGTGACCCCCAACCATAAAATTATTTTTACTGCTACTTCCTACCTAATTTTGCTACTGCTAGGAATCTTAATGTAAATATCTGATATGCAATCCCCAAAGGGGTCATTCAGCCCCTGAAGGGGTTGTGGTTGAGAACCATGGTCTAAAACACTGCCAACTCCACCTATGCTCATTTTAAGAATATTTTTTTTTTAATGCTAGGAGGTTAATTTTTAAAATCTCTGCTAGTCAGATCCTCCTATATAACTCAGGATCAGCGTTATGAATTCCCTTTTTCAGGTGTGTTCACAATACGTGCATACAAAGTACAGGAAACTTTGCTTCCTTGTCTCTACCTGCTTTTTACTTTTGAATAAAAATATGACATAATCTCACCATTAAATTTAATCCTAAAAAAGTGGTGGTAACTTGTACATTTTTCAGGGAGCCTTCCATTCAGTGGATTCAAACGATGTGTGCCATGTAGTTTATAGGATGCTGCCACAGCTTTTTGTCTTAAAATTTATTGTATTAAATGCACTCATTACTATTTTATGTGAGTGTTTTGCCTGCACCGTGTGTGCTTGGTGTCCATAGAGGTCGGGAGAAATCATCAGATGTCCTGGAACTGGCTTATGGATGGTTGTGAATCAGCAAGTGGGTGCTGAAAACTTAACCTGGGCCTTCTGTAAGAGTGACACACACTGCAGCTCAGGGTCACAGTTTTGAGTTCAGCATATCTTAGACCCCACACTGATCAACTGCAGAAAGCATATTCTATTCTCTGGTTGTTTGAAGACAAAGTGTGGGCAGTCACTACTGGAGGAACTATCAAGCAATCCCCTCCAGGGTCAGAAAAGGCGCCTGTTTATGTAAAATAAATGTGAGGAGAATGAGAAAGCCCAGGTGAGGGGGGCACCTACCTGGAAGCGGGTTCTCTCGCTGGCATACTTCTGGTAGTGCAGCATAGCCTGCAGAACTTTCTTATGGCCTCCAGGAACCAGGCACACGGCGCCCAGGATTTCCAGCACGGCCACCTTTGTTTTAATGTTCTCTGTGCTCAGACTCTGAGCAATTACATTAATACTCTCGGAATGCGCCAGGACATGGGCCCGGCCTTGAGAGTTGTTCATGAGTGCCTTTATACAGCCAATGAGGGACGTATGTATCCGAGACTCAGAGGTCTCATAGTCCATGGTCTTCAGGAAGTTGAGAATGCATGATAGGCCATCCAAGTCGATGAACCTGGTTACAAACCTGTCAGGGAGGGAAGTGATTAGATTCGGCCCTTTGTGCTGTTGTAACCATCCTTGATAGAAAAGCCCAGGGGAAAGGAAGTGGATTCACTGCCTGAAGAACCCAAAGGCTTACGTTAATGAGGCCTTTGTAATTCTTCGGCTCTTCCATGGCACAGACCCAATGGTCTAATGGTGAAAAAAAATCTCCACTGGAGGCAAGCGTGTCTCAGCCAGTAACAAAGAACCAACCACAGGTCACAGCTTCACACAGAGCTAGGAATAGCCACCACTCAGCATCTCTTTCTTTCCCTGTTCTCCCTGGTGTTTGGGATTGAACTCAAGGCTGCACACATGCCAAGCAAACACTCTGCCATAGGTACAGAGCCATCTGGAAACCATCGCTCCTATGCGAGCCTCAGTCATACTGCAGCATCTAGTGCCATGCATGCAGTGGCCCTGACCATGGCCTCTACATGTCAAAGAACACCAGCTCTCAATTCTATTGCTCATCAGCTAGATGGCCGCTCTTATTGCTAGGGCATTTACAGCAAAACTTCTTCTTTTATATGGCATGCTGCATGGAATCCTAATATACAAGGCAGAGAAGAGCCAAGGCTTATTACCGTAAATTAATTTTGTCACTATTTATAGCTGCTACTGTGAAGCCCGTGAGGATTCACAATGCATGTGTATGTGACAGCTTCTGTAACACAGCCTATTTTATCTGACTATCCAAGGAGCTTCCTTGCTCCCTCACCTCAGGATACCCCTTGGCTTCTGAGAGTTCACAACAGACTGAGAAGTGAGGGGTGTGTTGCCATGCTCTGGGTGACCCCCGTCAAATGCTTGCACAGGGCTTTTCATGCATCCGTGCATTTTTTTAAAGTACGCATTTTATTATTAAAGAAATATAATTGTTATTTTTAGTTATCCCACCTAATCACATGACCCTTCACTCATGGCACAAGTGCTAATGAACCTCAACACCTCACCAAATTCTGGAGACCTTAGTGGGAGGTGGAGGAAGGTGGAGTAGAAATGGCTGGCTACCAGAGAATTCATTCTTTGCAGAAGTAGCCATTATTACTTTTAATACTAGCTTTACCGACATACAGTTCACATGCCATACAATTCATTGACTTAAAGAGCACAATTCAGTGGTCAAGAAATATCCTACAGTGTATGTTTTAGTTATCTATTTGTCAGCTGATGGGGATATGGGATGTTTCTACTTTTAAAAAAGCCCATTTTGAATAAAGCTGACAGTGACCATTTGTACCACGTGTTCAGAGGCCTCTCATTTCTTTGTCTATATACCTAGAAGGTAAATTTCCTTCATCGCCTTGTCTGTATACCTAGGAGGTATGACAGTTGCCGGGTCCTATGACAACACTGTTTAGCACTTTGAGGAACTAGCCACCTACTGACAGTCCCAAAAGCAAGGGACAATGGCCTTGCCATCCTTGTGCTCTGCCATTCTCTCCTGCTTTCTCTCTCAGCCTCTCCTTTAAAAGAAAGAAAGCACTTACCAAAGGCCAGTGATCAGAGTAGCTACCATGGTTCAGTTACATGCTTTTAAATTTAAGAGTCCATGGAAGGTTTGACTGTTGCAGCAAATAGGAGAGAGGAGGGGAGGGGAAGGGGGAGGAGGAGAGGGGAGGGCTGGGGAGGGGAGGGCTGGGGAGGGGAGGGGACAGAGGAGGCACCTCATGGGCTTCGTCCTCAGTGCTGTCTTTAGACTCTCGATGGTTTTACTTCTCTCTTCTTCTTCTTCCTTCTCTAAAGCCAGCAGAGATTTTCTCTACAAGAGAAAATGGAAGTTACTTCTTCATTACTACATTCAATTATTGCAAATAATTTATATTAAAAAAATCCATACATCTATAATGAAGATTTAGTACCAGTAGAAACAGAATACCACCAAGAATTTGGTAAAGTTTTGTCTGTGTTACAAGATAGATTTTTAAATTTTAATTGACACTTTAATACACTGTTTTAGACATTTTAGAAGAGGTTAAGTCACACAAATGTTTGAATAATTGTTGTATTGCAATGGCCTGATGCAGATATTACCATTTGTACTTGACAGAGAGGAAGCTGAGCCTGTAGCTAGGTACAACCTTTTGGCAACTAAAGTAAAACTGTCACAGGGTCAGGAGATACACACAGCCACTTTTCCATAGGACTACTAGAGTTACCTGAAATTGGAGTAAAGATGAAAGGGATTTTTTATTTCAGATTTTAAAAAAATTAACAATTAAATAGAATCTGATACTAAAATGGGCTCTACTCCCAGGGTAAATACAAGTTCTTTTTTGTTTGTTTGTTTTTTCGAGACAGGGTTTCTCTGTGTGTCCTTGGCTGTCCTAGACTCACTTTGTAGACTAGGCTGGCCTCGAACTCACAGTGATCCACTTGCCTCTGCCTCTCGAGTGCTGGGGTTAAAGGCATGCACCTCCATGCTCGGCTAAATGCAAGTTCTTATGATGACCCAACATCATTCAGAAATCAAGGTATGGGAGGCAGGGGAGGGATGTAGGAAGGGAGAGACAGACAAATGGGTGGAGGCACACACACACACACACACACACACACACACACACACACACACACGGAGGTGGAGAGACTCTGCAGAGAGCTGCTCAGGCTGTGCCTCTCCAGCTGACTGACTCAGTAGGTCTGAGGAAGCCTATTTCCAGGCAGTGTTGATGCAGCAGGAGCAAGGCAGTTTTTTATCCGTTTACTTACTGCGTGTGTGTGTGTGTGTGTGTGTGTGTGTGTGTGTGTGTGTGTGTGTGTGTACTATACATGTGTATGTGTGGTGCAGGTACCATGAAGCCAGGAAAAAGTATCTACTGAGTGTCTTGCTCTACAGTACTTGGCCATATTCTCTCTTTTTAAAAAAGTATTTATTTTTAGCCAGGCGTGGTGGCACATGCCTTTAATTCAAGCACTCAGGAGGCAGAGGCAGGTGGATCACTGTGAGTTCAAGGCCAGCCTGGTCTACAAAGTGATTCCAGGACAGCCAAGGCTAACAGAGAGACCCTGTTTTAAAAACCAAAAATATATATATACATATTTTTTTTTCATTTCATTTGTATAGTTGTTTTGCCTGCATGTGCACGCCACATGAGTGCCATATCCGAGGAAGCCAGGAGAAGGCATCAGATCCCATGAGCTGGAGTTATAGATGGTTGTAAGCCAACATGTGGTTGCTGGAAATTTGAACCTGGGTCCTCTAGAAGAATAGCCAGTACTCTTAACCTCTGAGCCACCTCTCCAGCCTTAGCTGCCATATTCTCTTGAGAGGGTCTTTCACTCTATCTGGATGTTGTGTGTTACGTGTTATGTGTCTATGATGGTTAGTATTAAATGTCAACTCAATGAAACCTATGATCATCTGGGAGGTAGGCCTCTAGGCATGCCTATGGGAAATTATCTTGACTATATTAATTGATGTCAGCAGACAGTACAATTCCCTAGGCAGGGCCTCCTGGGCTGTAGCTGGAGACAGCAAGCTGAGGACTGGCATTCACTGTTCTCCGTTCCTGAGTGTAGATGTGATATGACCAGCTGCTTCAAATTCCCACTGCTCTGATGTTCCTCCCTTGATAGCCTGAACCCTTGAGTTTTGAGCTACAATAAGTACTTTCTCCCCTAAATTGCTTTTCTCAGAGTATTTTATCATAGCAACTGAGAAAGAAGGTAAGGTATGGTCTCCCGAGTCCTCGGGTGGCATAAAGCCACAGTACTCTCAAGGTTTACTCGTTCTCGCTCTCGTCCATGACCACACAGCTATGCCAGCACAGCCCCTCCTACCCCACGCCTAATCCAGAAGCCATCACCCATGGAGCTGCAGGCCCTTACCTCTGCGCTCTGAATGCATACCCCTGCCTCCTTGGCCTTAGATGTTTTCAGCTCTGACAAAGGCTTCCAACAGTGAGGTTCTCCACAGAGAGAAAAGCCTGATGGTTATCCATGGCTCATGGCTCTCAGTCATAGTGTTTCTTTCTTATCTCAGGTCCACAAACCATTATGGAAGACTATTATTATTGTTGTTGTTGTTGTTGTTATTATTATTATTATTAATCCACAGCACTAACATGAAGTAACTAAACATTAATTAAAACCCAACTTGATTTTTTAATGAGAAAGATGTGTAAGAATTAAAGCAAACGGATAACCAATGTCATTTATGGCAGCTGGGGGGGCAGGATCTTTGTTTTTTTTAAGTTGTTATTATTCTGCTAAAGCTATCCGTTTGCTGGTGATGTGTTTTGACAGCTGTCACCAAGGGACAATAGATGAAGACGCTGTGCACAGAAATAGCCAATGGATTCCTCCAATTGCCGAGAGAGGCATCCTGTGGAAAAGCCAGTGTGAATCTAGCGGAGGGCGTCCGATCGCTAGTGGCAGCTGTACTCCTTCAGAGTCTCGGCGATTGCTTTGAATTCGCAGCTCAGCATCAGGCTTTGTCCTGAGTTTCACAGCTTGTTTTGGAGACTAACTTCATAAGACCATGCCGAACTTCAACTATATTTTACTGTGGGTCCCCAACCTAAATGAAGGTCTCTCTACTCAGTATTTTAGCAATCCTGGAGAGGCTTCTGCACCCAGGGAGAGGGCAGTAAGTTGGGAGATTCACGAAGTGCTACAGAATGCTATGTCGGGACTCCCTTTCCTAACGCAGGGAGGATCCCCTTCAGAGCAGAAGGGCCATTCCTTAATGTGAAACTGTCAGATTTCAGTCCGAGTGTGACAAAAACCGATGAGGCCGCCATCCTAACGCTGCTTCTTCTTCTTCTTCTTTTTTAAAAAAATATTTTATTTAATTTTAATCTATGGGCATTGGTGTGAAGGTGTCAGATCTTGGAGTTACAGACAGTTGTGAACCTCCATGTGGATGCTGGGAATTGAACCCGGGTCCTTCGGAAGAGCAGGCAGTGCTCTTAACCACTGAGCCATCTCTCCAGCCCCTAACGCTGCTTCTTATAGAAAGCCTCAGTGCTCAGGCTTTACAAGTTTCCAGTGCGACGTACAGCTGATAACGGAGATACGGCCTACACTGCCAGAGTTGGTCTCCAAGCCACACAGTAGCAGGCACCAATGCACACACAGATCAGGTGCTACAGTGGCCCTAAGTATCTGCTTACACTGGCAAAGACCTTCAGGGAAAGCTGCTGAAATGCCCACAGACCAGTCCACAGCCTGGACCACAACCACTCTGGACTGAATCATTTTCTCGGTGTGAACCAGGCAAACCCAGCGCTCTGGTCCTAAAACCTGTTAGGCCATTCCCCTGGATCATACAGTTCTTTGACTTTTTAAGAGCCAACAGATAACTCAGGGGTCCTTTAAAAAACAAAGCATTCTTGTTATGAGCTTACGTAAAGTAACTTAACTTGTTCCACAAAAGGCTGGCTTCACAGCAAGCATGGCAGCTCTTAACCTAGACTGGTTTATCAGACTCTAGAGGCATTAAAGAAAGCAGATGCCTTCCCTTCCCCAGAACAGTCAGTCCACAGTGCTCTAGGGGGCAGGGCTGAGTCCCCACCCCCACTCTGTCTCTTTCATGTACCACACAGACTTCAAAACTAAGAATGTGAGACTAATTGCAAGATATTTTTGAGTTCAGACAGATGATTTAAATTCCTAATTAGAAGACCACTTCTTAATTTGATGACCTTGGGCAAGGTAACTTCCCTCCAGACTAGACTCTGTGAATAGCATGGGCAATGCATTGCAAGGGTCAGGATTTAAACAGCACTGCCTGTCATATGAGCTGTATTCAATGGTAGTAGCTGCCACTGATGTTGCAGATGACAGATGATGACAACGTGGACAAATGCCTCTTAAGCAGACAGCCAGAGTCCTGATCCTGGAGCAGTGAGTGAATGATTTGGAGGAACTATGTAGCATCCCTGTCCCAGGGACAATGTCTCAAGGTTTCACTGTGTGTTATGGGGGAGTTTCTAGCACAGATGTCACCCAGAACTATACAAGGATTAGTGTCAACCAGGATGGCGAGAGACAGAACTCAGCAGGGCTCCTTGCTTCTTTAAGGATGCCAGAGTTCTGAGACCTGGCTAACCCACAGACAGCTAATGCTCTTTATCTTTAACATGAGAAAGATAATGCCTCAGACATAAAGGAAGAAGCATTTCAAAGCTTAGCTAGGTGTCTGACACATAAAGGACAGCAAAGTCATACAATCTAATAGTCTTGTGATGTCCTGGGGAAGACTTTGGACTAGGAACCAAACAATTAAAGTGCAGATCACTCAAGGATGCTGCAAAGAGCTGTTTAGGTGACAGGAGGAAGGGAGCTTGATGAAGGGCCACACACTGGCTATCAAAGACCCTGTAACTCAAGCCTACCCTAGACACAAAAGTCACCAAAGGACAAATTAATAGAACGTTCTAACATCCAAGGGGGGAAAATTCACACTTATTATAATTCTCCATTCAGGGCAGAGAACTGATTAACTAAGCATTTCTCTTGTGAACATCAAACAATGCCAACTTAATTACACTAGGACAGTCTGCCTGACAGTTCCTTTTTCCTAATAGTCAGGAACAAAATTCATAAACAACCTCTACATGCAAGAAAAGGTGAATGGCTCCAAATTATTATTGCTTGGGCAGTGGAACAGAAAAACCCCTGGTAGTCATCAGAAATCTCCCACTCCATTAGCAAATTCACATAAGTGCTGAGGACACTCTTTCCTCACCTCTGCTGCAGCACACAGTGTATGGAACAGGGTTGTGTGGATCTCTTCTTTTCTGTCTTTTAAATTAGAAACACTTGAGGCAAAAGCTTATGTGATGTCGTCTATATTTATACAGTCTGGTCACATCTACAGGCCGTTTACTCAAGGTACAACAGCAGAATAAAAAAGAAGAGAGGGAAAAAGAGGACGATGCTGAAAGCCAAGGCCCTTCAGTGCTTAAAGAGGAGCAGGCTGCTCCTGGGTCCTGGTGGGCTTTTAACTTTGGCAGTGGAAGCAGCAGTAAAACACTAGATGACATTAAAGTGCTTAGGGTAGTAGAAGAGAATTCTCCATAAGGATCTGGGTCAGGGCAGGAAGGATGGTGAGTATTCTGGAAGCTACCTTCTATTTGATATTATAAACTTAAAGTTGAATACAGCCCATTCTTAAAATCATGAGGCAAAGACTGTGGTCAACCTTCAAGTTTCATTGGAGGCAACATGATTGAAGCCATTAAGGCTCAAAGGCTGATGACTTATTTTCTGTTGTGGATTTTGGCTGTGATTAATAGATTATCTGCAAGCTGCCTGGAATGCTCAGAGGACAGAACTCAGACACTGAGAACGAGTTTTAACTGATAGCTGAACCCAAAAGCCATGGATAAAAGCACAAGAGCATTCCTCACCCCTGAGAACATTCTGATTATTTTGTCCTGTTAAATCACTTTATGATTCTGTGTATGAGCCTCTTGGCCCCTTACAAAATCAAGAAGCCAGGAAGGAACTAAGTTCCCAGTGAGAAAGAGAACAGCACCCGCATGAAGCAGGGTCAGTTCAGTCACTCTATTGTTAGACAATTCTACCTTCCTCAGTAGTGTTTTGAAGCTCTGGAAAATAAGTCACAGCAAGTTCGAGTTGAATACAAGCCATGTTTCAAATGATATTTCTTCTTATAACATTAAAACCAATCATATTTTAGTGTGTGTGTATTCTATTGAAAACATGCTAGAAAAGCCACTTTGTTAAGGAACATTTCAACTCCTTTGTCCCCGACACCTCAAACACTGAGTGATAGGAATAGAGCTTGGAAAGGTAACAGCATTCAGAAGGTCTTACTCAATCAAACTCACTGTGCAACTCTATACTTTGTACTCGATTTTAAACTGTCACAGAATGTAAACTATACTTACTGCAGCCATGGAGTTAAGCTGATCAATGTAGAACTCAGGCCAGCTTGTTGCTCCCTTGTTTTCTTCCTGGTCCTACAAAAAAGAAAGTAGGGAGAAGTAAGAAGGGCCATACACGGCGACACATGCTGTCCCATGCATCAGGACAGTGGTCTGCAAAGCCACTAGAATACAGGAGATACCTATTTTTAAGTATAAGATCATCTACTTGACTAGGATAGTCTTTGGAGTGGGAGGGTGGGGAGAGAGACAGAGACAGAGACAGAGACACAGAGACAGAGACACAGAGACACAGAGACAGAGACAGACAGAGAGACAGGTGTGACAAAAGGACAAGTCTAACCCATAGAGGAGAACTGAGTCACACCAGGGAGTAAAGTTTTTCCCTTTAGGGACATAATGACATTGAGAAGGGCATTCTAGGTCCCAGGCACACTGAGGACTACAGCAGCACTACACATCTCTATGAAATTCAAGAGTGAAGGGGACCTGTCTTAACAGTGACTAGAGACATGGCCAGTTGGTGACTAGATTTTTTTCAGTTATTCAGATTCCAGTAGGCACTAAAAGTTTGAAGTAGGGTTTCATTTGATGTGGCTGAAAGTAGGTTACTGACCTTGGGGGGAGGTAATGAAAGGGACACATGTTAGTCCCAGGCAAGCTCTGCTGCTGAGCTAGCTCAGGAGTTTTGGTAGAAAATAGAATGTGTCTCTCCTAAAAAGAACTGAAACCCAAGAACTTCAGAAAGTCATCCCCAAATCACTTCAGCTAGATGTGTCTCACAACCCAGGGTGACTTGAAGCCAGAACAGATGGGGCATCTGTGAATGGGGGTCACTGACAAGCCTGAACCAACACGCCTGCCAGCTGTAGTCTATGCTGCACAGACACAACAAACTCATCCAGGAGGCGTACTGTGCTCAGTTTCCATCATCTCTCCACACCGCGGTGCCTGCAAGGTGTTCATGTGAACAGGGCTGAGAAACAACAGTTCAGTAGCTCTCCATCTTCACATTCAGAGAGCATGCTGAGGGAACGGGTTAGCCCTGAGGGAAGGCATTGCCATGTACACAGTTGCTGTGTGATGTGCACGGAGTTACACCCAGCTTCAGTTCTCTTAGTTTTGGCAGCCCGGACAGGCACATACATACATGTAAGGACACACATACTGGTCCTTGGGAGAGTGATTTCTAGATAGAGCCTTTAATTTTAGTCTTACACTTTATCTTTAAAATCTCTCCCTTCTCCGCCCCCCTTTCTGTGATCCACGCTGGCCTCAACTTTAGAGTGATCTGCCTGATTTAGTTTTCCAAGTACTAAGCTTATCGCTGTGAGCCACCACACCTAATACCGCCCCCCCCCAACAGTGCACTTTCTCTAGGTAAATACTTCCAAGTGGGTCTACTTAGGTGTGATAAAATAAATCCAGTTCAAACTATTTTCAAGCAGTCATAACAAGAAGGAAAGCGGCTGTCTGCAGGGCCACCCGAGTGGGCAGTAAGGGATGCAGGGCTGAAGATGAGGGCCAAGGCTACAGCAGTGGCTTTGATGTTGGGCTGGATTACACTCTTGTGATTTAAAACATTCAGGAAGTCTGATGAGTTTTTAGAACAGCTCTTGGTTATAATTTAGCATGTTAATAAAAGAGCTAGAGTGGCGATATAAATGCTGAGCCCAGCTTTCCTCTTAAAAAGAGCATTAAAATTAGCAAAGCCCTGCTGTTACCAACATATTTAACAAGCCAAAACCCTCAGTGATATTCAATGGTATTTGAACCTATAAAATGAAGGTGCCAGATCTTTCTGTTCTCCCCAAACCAGGGCAAATTTCCAAAGCAAACAAAAATCAAGTCCCATGTCCAAGGTTCCACAAGAGCCTGTCTGTTGTAGGCTTCTATTCCTGGATATGAAACAGAGATTATTGTGGGAACTGAAGACCAGTGCATAGAAAGAAGACTTTGCACCTTTGACATGTTTTAATAATGCAAATAGTTAAGAGTATATACTGTAGTCAAAATGGGCTCTTTTCACTTTACACACATCAGAGCTGAGAAAATCACACATGCCACATGCGAGAATGCACTGGTTGATACTACTCTTGTAGGAGGAGGCAGGGGGATTCTCAGAGCTCTTCCCTTTGGCAACGCTGTCCTCACATACGGAAGTATGCAGAGGTAGCCAGGTGGAATACAAGTCTGAGCCAGTGTTCTTCTGTGAGTAAGAGTCTCTAGTTCTCACTGAGGAATCTGAAAAAAGGAAGCAACTGTTCTGGGTGGGAGTTGAAGGGCACCCTATAAAGAGGTGAGGGCACTGAGGCATGCCAAGGAGAAGACGCTTTTAGGGTGTACAATCTTCCTGGCAGCAAGTATGTCCTTGCTAAGAGAAAGCATGCCCTGCTCTGACATTAGTATCCTGTGGGCCACTCATCTCAGTCCAGTTACTTAGCTATGGAAGAAGTAGTTATGACCGCCAAGATTGCATAGGCACGTCAAGTGTGATGGAAGCAACAGCAAACGCTTACATGGAATGTCATGCATCACCGTGTCCTTTAGTCTGCCTCATGATTCATAGTAAATGTTATCACATCATTTGACCAAAGAAGAAAAGCGGCAAGAGAAGACTAAGCCACTGCGGATGGAGTGGAAACAGTACTGGGAAAGGACCAGGGTGCACTCTCTCCATGAATAGACAGCAAGCCTCATGAGCCGTGCACAGAGAACAGCTAAAAAGCTTTTGTCTGACCTGTCTGCTCTGTCCCACACCCCCCAATACAGAAAGTCTTCTTGAGGAATTCTCTACAGAACGTAAACCCTGCATTCTGGACCCTGGGCTTACATACAAGTACTTCCTTCAATCACTCAGCTAAGCCTATTTTTGCCATCTTCCTTACCAATCTTGTTATATCACTTCTCTAAGCAAGAATATTAGCTTATTGTAGTCTGTGGGAAAAAGAACTGTTTCCTCTCTTAAGAAAGATTATTGTAGTGAGATAAGGTAGATCAAATTTACAATCCTACCACTTGGGAGACTGAAGCAAGAGGATCGAGAATTTGAGGCCAATCTGGGTACCACAGCAAGATTTATTTCAAAAACAAAATACACACACACACACACACACACACACACACACACACACACACACACACACGCACGCACGCACGTACGCACGCAAGACAGGTTATTGATTACAGTTCATGACACTGAGAAGTTGTCCCCAGTAAGTACAAATCCTAGATTCATATGAAATGTTTTTAGTATACCCAAAGAAGGGACAATTCGTATTAAAATCTATTTTTGTGCCCTAGTTAGCTTTAACTGCCAACTTGACCCAATCTAGAACTCAGCTTACAACCTCAGGTGAAAATTCCCTAGACCAACCTGGCCTGTAGAATATCTGTGGGGGATGGCCTTGGTTGTTAACTGATGTGGACTGCTCAGCCTACTGTGGGCAGTACATTTTCTGGGCAAGTGGTCCTGTATTGTATATGGAAAGTAGCTCTATGGTTCCTGCAGCATTGCTGTGATGGCTTATGTTCTAATTTAATTTTAAATTACTGTGTTTAAGAGACCTGTGAAACAAAAATGCCTCTAACCTGTAAGGCCCACTTGCCCAAGGGCAGCAGATAACTTCCTGGAATGCTGGGGGCTGTTGTTCATTTAAGACAACAAGCAACGTGTTTTTGCTTCTGTATACAAGCAAGGATGTGTGCTTGGTCACACGTAGGCAGGAAGTGTGTAGTCTTGTGAGTTTTGTCTTTATAACCCTCTAAGGTAACTCAGCACTATGCTCTGAGCATTTCTAGTCTCGGAGATGGTCCTGGCCAGTGTGTAATAAAGCCTCTTATTTATTAAAATTTATTCATGGTCATGGTGACTCTCTGAGCAATCCTAGACCCATTATGCCTCTTTGCCTGTGAAGTGAGTTACTTGCTCTGAGGTAATGCTGTACGGATGGTAAGTAGGCTTGCCTCTAAGTTGCTGTTGAGTTCTTGCCTTGACTACCCTCCCTGATGGACTGTAATCTGCAAATGGAAAGGAACTGTTTCCTTTCCAAAATTGACTTGTTATGGTATTTGACACAACAGAATGAAAGTAGAACATTTGCTACCTCTTGAAAACATTACAAACATGTACAATTATGGCCATTATCTCTGAGGGCCTGTAGATAATTAGAACAGTAGTAGTTGAACTTATTTAATTCTCTGCTATTTTTTTTCCTTTTGTTTTTCCTCAAAAATCTGTTTTTAGATGGATGGTATGATGGGAAGGCCATCAATTCAAGCCATCTGAAGATGGGATTCTAGAGCCTTCCTTTTTTTTATTATTATTTTTATTTTTTTATTTTTGACTCGGTTGATAATTGTGGTAATTGTGAACATGTCTGTGGTTATTTTCCTTCTCTACAAAATAGAAGAGTAAGGTCAGATTGTCTCTGAAGCCTACAAGCTCTAAGAGTCTAACAGTGAGATTGTGGAAACACAACCTCCACTGTACTTAATACTATGCCTCAACTTCAAACATCAAGAACTTGCAATTTTTTACATTGTCCAATGATTTAGTTGCAGAACTGAATATTTTCAACAGTCGCTCGCACAGTCATTCAGTATCCCCCCAAGTCTTTGCTCTCTTGTGATTTCATTAAGACAAGTCTTCCTGTTTTGTTTGGGATGTTTCTGTCCTCTACTTCCCTACATTTTTCTTTTTCCAATAGCAAATATCTACAATTGTCCTCTCTCATTTGACTTTCTACTTCTAAAACACACTTTAACCTCATATCCACTTTGTACTTGGGATAAGATTTATATACCCATAAGCATATTAAAAGTTTCTAAACTTCCATACTCACATATTTGAAAAATTGTGATATATCTATCTAGCTCTCTATCCATTTATTCATCTATCTATTGTCTGCCAGTCTGACTATCCATCCATCTACCCATCTATCCACCCACCCACCCATCCATCTATCTTTGCTAACAGCTGAAGTCTTTCACTTATATAAATAGAATTCAAAATAGAATTACAAAATTAAGTTTTTAAGTATAGGTAGATTTCTTTGAAATCACTATAGGACCCTTTAATAACACTGTTTCACAAATGGTAATATACAAGTGCTGTACATTAGAGTTTTCTTTAGTGAAAGTTGTTATCAGTATGGCCCAGATCAGGTTGTACAAAAGAACCATCAGTTGCGAAGGGTATGGTCTACAATTGCTCAGCAGACCACTAGCTACAGGCTGAAGCAACATTTACCCAGTGAACGAAAGCCATGAGTTTGCAAGTTACCCACCGACAACCCATAAGGTTTGGAAAGGAAAACAGGCACACTCTATCCCTGTCTAGAGTGGCTAAAACACCTAGCAAAGTTCAACTTGAGTGTGCCAATGAGAGTGGAGGCATGTTAAAGTTTAATCAAAAGATTCGCAAGCAGAGGGATGTGTCAGTGTAGCTAAGGCAAATTTTATTCCAATGGTCTTCATTATAGAGGAAAGGCAACTAGCAACTATAAAACCTGATCTATATGTAAGGAAAATGCCATTAGAAAACATAAGATTAAGAAATCTACATATTAATGAACAGATAGCCACCTTCTTGTATGAAATTATTAGCTCTAACTTCATGAGCCCAGTTCTACAGACTAAGGAATATAGTGGATGCTAAGTAAGTCCACTCTACGTCTAGAATTTTTAACAGAAAACTTGGCAGAAAAGGACAGATGGATGAAGATTATTCCATTAGTCTGCCTCCATGATCCAGGCATCTGAGAAAACGCAAATGAATGTCAAGAGTTGGCGACAACCTTGAGACCAGGTCCAGTGGACAGAAGGACGAGCTCTAAGGAAATGGAGATGCACTATGTGGACACCTTGCTAACAGCCTTGCTGGATGGTAGCTCTTCCATCTTAAAAAGAGTAACAATGACGCCCTCTCAGAGCATGCCAGAACGTGGGCCAACCAGCAGGGTGAAGGGTCAACAAACTGCTTTAAAAGGCCCAACAGTGATAACTCAAGCTGTGCACAAGACAAAGTTACAGCTGCTCATCTGCCACTGTGTGAGAGGAAAGCAGCCCTAACAGAAACATAAGCAAATGAGCGGAGCTGTTGCATCTCAGTACAGGTGAACGGGCGGGTGTGGGGCGCTAGTAGCTTGCTGATGGCCGTGATGGCTGAAGCACGAAAGAGTCTAACATGGTCACCGATTACTCTCCACACTTCTCCCCTCTGCCACATCTGCTGTGAATCAGGATCGCTTTATAACGTGCTTGGAATCTGTCCAGTAACCTCAGCGTTTCCCAGAGAAGCAGCACTGACATGCCTAGAAAGTCTACCCCATGGCAAACTCACAGTTCTCCGACAAAGTTCAATCCTACCTTTACAATCAGTATAGTGGCTTCTGGCACTCAAGGCTCAGGGAACATCTTGGAAGGGGACATCGAAAAACTGTAAGAGCTAGAGGACCAGGAAGTCTGCTATGAAACTGTGTCTCCAAGAAATGGCAGGGAGGCTGAATACATGTTGCTACAACAATATGGCTGCCTAACCAAGCTCTGCCCAATGCAAATACCAATAGATATGCTAACAGAGAAGTCTCATCACACTCCAGCCCTAGACAGACTGTAGGCAATTAATGACTGCTGAGAGAAAGAGAATTGGTTTTCTCCAGGGGGTTCTTAGTTACCTTTCTATTTCTGTGAAGAGATACAACTAATAAATGAAAGCATTTAATTGGGGGTTTGCTTACAGTTTCAGAGGGTTAGTCAGCCCATGACCATCTTGGCAACAGGCGGCCAGGTACAGTGCTGGAGCAGTAGCTGGCAGCTTACATCGTACCCACAAAGAGAGCAACACTGGACTTGGTGTGAACTTTTCCAATCTCAAAACAATCTCGCAGTGACACACCTCCTCCACCAGGGCCACACCTCCGAATCCTTCCTGAATAGTTCACCACTGGGAACCAGATATTCAAATATATGAGCCTATGGGGGCCATTCCCATTCAAGCCACCACAGGAGCTGAATCCCCTAACTAGCTAGCCAGTACCAGTGGTCAGTCCTGAAACCATATCCACACAAGCAAAACTAAAGAGGCGTAACAGGCTATGCTTATATATTTATGCAGTATGTATGTATGTATATATGTATGTATGTATGTATTTGTAACCATAATAATCAAAGAAAAAGAGGCCATCAATTTGAGAGCAGGGGGGACAGAAGAGTTGGAGGGAGGAAAGTGAAGGGGGAAATGTTGTAATTAAAGATTAATTAAAATTACTAAAAAATAAAAACATATTTTATAGAAAAATAAACTCAATTAAAAAACAGTATAGCATCATCAGTTGCTTTAAATTTGTATACGTGTCCCTAATCCTTCCTACTCATTTTTCTGTTGAGAAGAAGACTAAGGTTCTCAAAGCCGGGCTCGTGGACTGTTATTTCCTCCAGTCCATACAGCACCTGCCTTCAAGTCCTAGCCACAAACAAAATGGAAATGCTATATGAAGCTTGCCAAGTACATACAGGCAATTTCAGGAAGTAATCCCTCCATGGCCACATTACAAGATACTCATGTGGTCGCTGTGCCTGCCAACCTTGGTTATATTTTCTGACCACTGCCACAATTATACATCAAGTACATCTGTTACCAAAATCCAGTTGGACGCAAGCACAGGATGACTACAGAACAGTGGCGTCTCCATCTACCAGGAAACCCAGCACCACCTCAGCCTCAGAACATCAGTCATTTTTTTTCTAAAAAGAGTCAGGATAACTTGTGAAGACAATGACTTTTCAGAATGCTATAAAATGTCTGTGCGCTTTTAAGGAAATCCATACAGAATTATATGAGTGGCCTTTGACCCTAAAGACACCCTAGTGGACTTCCCTGTCCCAGGGTCCCCCTGTAAGATTAATAACAGGTGGCTGATCACTAGTGGGTCCCAAATCACAGCATCTTTTGGAAACAGCACTCACAGGAGCTGTGAGCCAGTTCCCATATGCTGAATCCACAGACATCTGCTTGTAACTCCCGGCACTTGCTGGCCTTGCTTTTGCTTCTTGGGAACTGCCTGGAATAAGCCTAACTGTTCCTGTGAACAAAAACCCAGCAAGCATTTCAACAATTTGAACCAGTGATTATGTGTTCTCCTCAAATCTCCTTAACAAGCCAACACTTCTCTATTGGCTGCACAGCACTGCTTATCGTCCTTAGATCATGAATTAACCACGTTTTCTGTAAGTTCCTCTGACATGCAAGTCCATCATTTGCAGAGAGAACTCCCACCAATCTGTCTAAATTCCCATGAAAGGCTCTTCTCTCATAGTTATGTCAACAATGGGCTACTCAGAGGAGCCTCTAGGAAGATCAAAGTCTTTCAGAGAAGAGCCAGAACAGGCCCCGCCCTCCTGACAGTCCCCAGCAACAACATTTAGTGCTAAAAAGAAGAGACTGTATAAAGTCAGGGTGAACATGACAGTCCATGTTTTATCAGTTTTTTTTTTAAACAAAAACAAGCTATAACTTATACGTGGAACTGGTTTATTACAAGAAAGACACTTTGTCTCTAAAACAAAAATCTTAGGTTAGCAGACTCCAACATGGGTGATGGTGCTTAGTGTGAGCCACTGTGGAATGTTTTTCCCACTCCTGCCTTCTCTGCTCTCCTGTAAGCATGTCCCTTCATACACACCACAGGAGCGTCTTCCATGTCTTCTGTCTTCTAGGCATGTGAGAACACTTCTTCTGGCCCCTAGGACCTCACTCCTTTCCTTTTCTGGTGTCAAGCAAAAAAGTCTAGTAGAGCCCAGATAAACGGTCTCCTCTTCCCACAGAGCCTCTGGCTAGCCTGTCCTGTATTGTAAAAGAAAAGCCTTAAAGACCTCGTATCAGTCTGAGTACATTACCACCCCTTCATTCATTCTCTAAGTCTAACAGTCTGTATTGAGAGTTTTGAGACCATAAAATGGCAGCATGAATTGATATCAAAGGCTTTGCTGAGCTCATTGGTAAGATGTGTGTCAGTTCAAAAAGGAATCCAAAGTAGACATATGTATTCGGCATCAAGATTAAATTAACAAAGAGATCCAACACCAGTCAGGAGGGCAACAACTAGTTGCATCAGATACAATTTGCACCTTGGTGGGTGAAATCTTTTGGTAATTCTATCACATTTTAAAAGTCTGCTCTTTACATACTCTGGGACAGGGCTAAGACAAAGCTGGAGAGCACTCGGGACACTAAGAGGGGAAGTTGGCATCTCCCCATCTAACTGCAGATCAGCAGGAAAAAGAGACATGTGGCTAGTATTTCCTGGCTGAAGAAGACACAACCAGTGAGGGTGAAAACATGGAAGCCACCGCGCATGACTAATACTCTGCTGCAGAGTCTGTATGCATGTCACTCCTTTGTCTCTCTTGCCATGTCTGGGATGTGCTGAATCAACACCTCATGGAAGAGAGGACCACCACGTTCCCTGGAAGGGAGTCTTCAGTCCTCTGTCCTCTCCTAGGACTTTATTCTCCATATATTTGAAGGTTTAAGCTTTCCAGAACTAAGCATCCAATACAGCCATGTGCTCAGTGGGTTTGGATGCTCTGAACAAAAAAGAATGCTGCCCCAGACTACAGCCTCTAACAGCATGGTCTGGAGCCAATGTCCAGTACACAATGTCCAGTAATACACAGCAGACTGCACTAGAGCCCCTGAAGAGCAGGGCAGTTTTTAAACTCAGAAGTCTGCAGACAGCCATGCCCTGGAAGAATATTAGCATTATACTGCTGAATCTAGGACCCCAGCAGTTAAGCAGAATCCCTCTCTATCTTTTGATGCTGGGTCTCCAGGCCAGAAGTCCTACTTTTATCACATTGGTAATCTGTAATACTGTATTAGATCTAGGAAGAAAATTGGCCTTCGCCTTTTCATTCTTTTGCTCACCAGGAATATACTGAAGTCTGTCTTGAGGTAAGCATCATTCTAGAAGGCAACAAGCGAGTTATCTGCCCTCTTCATGAGGGTCCATGAACAGGAGACATGGGCCCCTAGTGGATCATCCACTTGTGTTCCTAAGCCTGGGAGCTGGGAGGGTCACGTGATCACCAACTCAGCGGGAAGGTCAGCTCAGTGCTTGAGAGTGCTTCCTGATATTTCAGAGACCTGAGTTTGGTTCCCACCACTCATGTCAAGCAGTTCACATATGTTTTACACACACACACACACACACACACACACACACACACACCACCACCACCACCACCACCACCACCACATCTTTCAAAAACGAAGATCACAAATGCATCTGACAACATGCTCCAAGTCTGTGCCACAAGCGCTGTCTACAACTGTCCCTGCTGCACATCAATTCTCTCCTAGCATCAGGTAACCAACAGTCCCATATGACTAACCCGTGTTTTCAATAAGCCCCACTGTTTACAAAGACCTCTTCTAACTTCAAAATACTAACCAGACTCCTTCCGGAAACCCCCTGGGAAGAAAGCCTTGGTGCGTCCTTGATAGCATAAGATGTTACACTGATCCTTTCTATACATCCTGACCTCTATTTACTCTGATAAACCTCATGAGAAAGTCAGACTGGTCTTACTTTTTAAGCAACTACCATTTTAATCTCCTCTAAATTATGCACCCTAGAAAAAGCAACAGTAGCACTCCCCGAAGAGGCCTAGTAACTGAGCAGCAACAGCACAAAGCGAGCCACCTATATTTCTCAAACAACTCTCAAGTGCCCTCTGGCCTGCTCTCTCTGGGATCCTGAACAAGCCCCAGCTGACTGCTCCAAGCAGAGGGCTCACAGTGCTGGTAGAGCTAACGAAACAGCTCCTCCTTACCTAAAAGCCAAGGGCAGAAACTTTACAGTCTATTTCCTGGTCTGTGAGACATCTGCTTTATTTATTTCCACAGGTGGTGTCTAAGGCAAAGCACTGCCGAGCACAGACTACAGCCCAACAGGTACAAAGCCAACATCTGAACTCAAGTTTGGATGACAATTCCCTCTCATTTTCATGATAAAGAAAAAGAAACATTGTGCAAACATTTTCAGAAGTGATGTGGGGCCACATTCCCCTGTGACACTAACAGTGTGCAATAAATACAGAACTAATGACTGCAGTAAAGCTTGTTAACGTCAGTTTTGACCTGTATGTCACCACAGAGAGCTACAGAGCCAGGTGCAACATGATCCAGTTGGAGACTAACATGCTGGGCACTGAGTCCTACGCAGTGTGGAAGTCCAGGCAGTAGTGTCTGCGGGCTCTGTGGCTACACATCTTGGTACCAGACTTACTGCTACTAGACCAGCTTCCAAGAGGCTGTCGAGCGGGCTCTGGTATTCTGTGAGTTGTTCTCCACACAACAGTGCGTTTATGATTTGCACTATAAAGCTAAACATGTGCTAGAAGGAGAAGACCTTTTGGAAGCAGTAATTAAATTACAAAGAATATCTGAGTAATAGTAAGCACATAGGCATATTTCACTCAGGGGAGCGCCCTGGGAATAGCTACAAACACTGCCAACGTGGTGTTAACTGTCTCCTAGCAGAACCAGAACTGTGTTTCCAATTTTACGCCTTCACTGGTTCCCTGGCGTACTACTGAATTAATGATGGCCTTTTTTGTTTGTTTTGTTCTTTGTTTTTGCTACAGAGATATAAAAAAGCCTCTGCTAGAAGATATCACTTTGCCCTTATTACCTATCTATGTGGGCTAATGGAGAAGCACACTGTACAAATGGAGGAAACAAAATGCCTTTCCTCCCCTGTGGGGCAGATCATAAGTCTGTGCAAGTCAAATGCTGTTCTGCAGTATGTAGAAAAGTGGCAGGGAGTGCAGAACACTGCAACCTGAGGGTGGAGTCCTTCCAGGGAGTCTCTACGGTGACCCGGAACTAGTTCCCCAAATCACTAGGTTCTTACAGAGGGAGGGATTTGGGGAACCTCTAATTAGAAGTGGCAAATTCTAATTTACAGGGAAGCCAAAGCCTCTTCCTACTTTCCAGAGGAGAGAGGCTTCAGCAGCAGCAGGTGTGCATGACCACTGCTCAAAACAAGAGAAACACACACAGGAAAGAGCTTTCCTTTTCCTTTATCTTTCTAAGGGGCCACTTCCTCACATTGATGTCTTTCATGAACTTAACTTCCTGGAGCTGGTGAGTCAGGCCTGCTTTGAGCAGTCTGCCTTGGAATGCGGAGCCATAGCACTAAGAGTCTATAGAGAACCAGAGAGAGGCCAAGTGGAAAACATGGAGCATCCTATCTGAGTCTGACTAGAGTCTGGAGACTGGAAGATTCTGTAGGTTAGAGATGGTTATGTGTGCCAAGTTCCCCCACTTCAGGTAAACTGCCAATCAATTTCCACTGTTTCTTAATGAGACCATTCATCTTTTCTGAATCCTTCCCCAAGTGATTCAGTCTTCATTTTCCAGTTACTCAGTATGAACAACCAAGATACAGCACCCCCACCCCCACTTACACTTGAACTTGTTTGTAGGCCTTTCACCTCAGTTCTGTGGAATGCCGTTAACAGAGGATGTGCACTGTCTGGCATGTCTCCTATGCTGCACGTGCCTTGGAAGTTCATTAGAGTGGAAACCAGAATTGACAGACTTGTGGCTTCTCAGATATGAGACACAGTGGTGTCCCTTTCTGTAGATCAACAGCTGTCACTAAGACCATTTGCTCATATCTCCTACCCAACATACTCTGGGTTCCATGGGTTACTGTGGCAGCTTGTTTCAATGCCTAAAGAAATTCCACACCTTCAGTCTGCAGAAATTCGGGGTTGGAAATGAGGTATACATCTGTGCTCTGATGTGCCTGGGTGAGATGTTCCCCAAGTGCCCTGAAGTCGTACTTAGAATGTTGTTCCTTGATAGCCCCGCTCTTAAGTGCTCTACAGCACAGATAAAGAATTCCATAGCAGATAGGTCATGGAGTCCTGCCTCTGCAACAGACACACTGTCGGCCCTGTCTTGTACCAGGGCTGTTAAGGAACCTGCTTAAGAGTTAATGATCTGAGCCAGGTGGTGGTGGCGCACACCTTTAATCCCAGCACTCGAGAGGCAGAGGCAGGTGGATCGCTGTGAGTTCAAGGCCAGTCTGGTCCACAAAGTGAGTCCAGGACAGCCAAGGCTACACAGAGAAACCCTGTCTTGAAAGACCAAAAGAGTTAATGATCTGGAACACATAGGTAGCTGTTGTGTTGCAACTGAGAGTTACTGCCCTCCCCTGAGCTCTGTCCAAACTCAAAGCGCTGGGAGCTGAGGCAGGGGCAGTCTTTACGCTGTAGGGCAAGAAGACAGCAGGTGCGGAGAGGAAGACAGGCAGCTGCTTCTCTAGCCCATGTCTAGAGGCAGAAGAAAACATCACAGAGAGCTGTCCCATTGCCCCACATAACTTTGCCTCAGCTGCATATTCCTTGGTCATGTTGTCACCATTTGAACGACTGTGAGTGAACAAATACAGGGGCTCCCACCCTCTTCCACTTGGTGCTCTACCTGTGGGGAAAGTGTGAGCCAGAGCAAACAATGCTACTCGATGAAGTACTGGGAAGCACAAGCGAGAGACAGAATCCACAAAAGAGATGGATGCCTCTACTACATTTATACTTTGCGAGAACAAAGTATCATTAGACTGTAGAATCAACAACCTCCAAACCTGGGGACCGAGTCCTCATAGCAAAAAGTTTAGGAGTTAGGCCTGAGAGACAAACAAGTTCGCCTCCTGAAGTTCTAAGGTCTCATGAATCAAGAAGAGTCAGGAATAGGAGAAGGAGGAGCAGGAGGAGGAGTGGGAGGAGGAGAAGGAAAGTCTTTCAAAATTTTTGTAAAGAGATAGTCAAGATGAAGATTCCAGCTTTAGTAAGCAGAAGAAAGAGCAGTGTCTGGCCACCAGGCACACTGTGTGCACATGCTCATTAGTCACCAGGAGGGAGCCCAGGCCTCAACGGCTTCCTGTGTTTCAAAATGGCGTCAATCAGTCAGGAGCTTGCCTGGGTATGGACCTGAGGGCACAGGAAGGTCTAAAGCGAGGAAGAATGAGTCAACACAGTGTAGCTTCTTTTGCAGCCAAAGCAAAGAAACAATCCCAAGTGGATTATCCATTTTTACATACTTGCAATAGTTCGTATTTTGTATAGCTTCATGGGTATTTGAGTGGAATGCTTTTTGTTTCCTGAACCTTGGATTTTGTTTCCAAAGAGCATTGGCTTTTCTACTGATTTTAATTTCAATTGGATTGTGAGACACATGGGGAAAGTGAAGCATTTCAGTGACTTCTTTTGCAGCAGAAACTTCTGTGCAGTGCTGGACAGACCGTGCAATACTGATTCTCCGCTCAGGCGGCACTGCCTCTCAGGAGGTTGGTGAGTCATGCGCAGTGATGCACAAATTTATGATTTGACTAGAAAGCTATCGAGGGTTATTAATTGTTCTTTTCTTTAGATTTTTGGAGAGTGGAGATTTATTAAGACCTAGAATGCCTGTGCCAGTGATAGGATTAAGAGTATAACAATAACAGTGTCTGCAAATGTACAAAACACACTTTCATCACATCCAACCAGCACTAAGGCCTGTCTGTTAGCTTAGGACACAATTCTGCAGAATGGAGGACTGGATTTTAATGTCACAACTTTGAACAAAGTCAATGGCAGAGCAAGGTGCTACACATTTGGCTCCCACTGACCATGTAAATTGGTAAATTACATGTAAGTTACTTATATGGCCAGTGTACACACACACACACACACACACACACACTCACTCACACACACTCACTCACAAATATTCGTACACCACACACACACACACTCACTCACAAATATTCGTACACACACTCATATACATGCTCACACACTCACATATATTCACACAAACATACATGCATACACACATTCATGCAAACACACACACACACACACACACACACACACACACACACACACACACACACACAGATCTCAAACTTCCCAGAGAACTGAGGAGGAGAAAAAGAAGGACCCTGAAGCTCCAGGAAGGAAGCAATGCCAGGGCTATCATGACAAAAAGCATTATTTGCATTTTAAATATATACTTTTTCTCCTAATTTTAATAGACTAGGTGGTGCCATTGTTGTGTTCAAATAGGCTAGGCTGGCTGCACAGTCCCTTGTTGGTTCCTGATGGGTTATGCACAGGACAGCTCCTCATGCAGGAGTGCAGGTAGCAGTCACCATGGCCCTGTGGTTCTTACACTCTAGGTCAGCTCTAGAGACCTTTCTCTGTGTGTTCTTTCGCCATTTTGGGCTGTGTGTGTGCATACGTGCGTGCGTGCGTGCGTGCGTGCGTTCACCCCAGAAATACTTTCACTGCTTCATGGCCTCCAGCAGTGTCAGGAGGCCATAGTTTTAAGGAGACAGCCACATCAAAGTCAGAGGCAGTGAGGCCAGACACGGCTGTCAGTCTGCACTTGACATCCATTATCCCTTCTCCCCTGCCCAGGGATAAGTCGCTCTACCACCTGATACAAAGCCAGTCTTTGAGAGTTTCCCCAGCTTCTAGAACTGCTTAGGAACAATTCTCTGGGGGCAAATCCAGAAGATTGACAGACAAGCTATAACTTCCTATGGGTTCTCTTTCTCTCACTGAAAACTGACTGATTCAAAAGCATATGCATATTTTCCAAACAAAGCAGTTTTGTTTTTACAATCAAGATAAAGATATTTCAAGGTAAGGTAGAGAATAATCAACTATAGAAAAATAGAGAAATGTATATAGAAGACAGAAAAAGATCAAAGTAAATCACCTATACGATCTTTCCTAACAAGCTACCTGTCCACACGTCTGTCCGGCTCTTCCCCAGCGCAGAGCCTGTGGTCAAGGCAAGGCACCAGCTACAGGACAGTGGCTCGTCCTGCCTCCTTATTCAGCTGGCTTGTTTGACAGCTATGCAGAAAAGGGAGGGTTCCTTTTGTCTTTAATTCCATGACCTCCGCACATGTCTTCTCTGTGTTCTATTTTGATAAAATCACCCCTTCCGTGCACTGCAAACAATGGCTGCCCTAAATCTCCAGGAGCTGAAGGAACAGCAACCCTCGTGCCCCAACGCAGTACAACTTTCACCACCACATGCTCCCACTGAAAGGAGAACTCCCAAGGACCTAGGGCTTGATCTCATCAGAATAAACAAACCAAATAAAAGGAATTAAAAAAAAGCACTAGTTGAATTTCCCTCCATTACATGACCTTGAAAATGTATCCGGTACCAGATCAGCAATATGCAGAGATCACAATGGCTGAACCATGGCCAGGATGGAGAAGCTAGATTAAACAAACACACGCAAACACACACACACACACACACACACACACACACACACACACACACACACACATATGCACGCACGTGCCCGCACACCCTGTAAGAGAGGAGGTGCCTAGAAATTCATCTTTCTCAAAGTGGCTCTATAAGACACACAGAAATGCACCATGAAGACTCGACCCATGAGATTCAAGGCTTTTGAGATCAGAAGCAAAGCAGGCAGATAGGGCACACTTGTGAAAGGCTGGTCTCTCCCTTGATAGCTTGTGGTCTCTGCAGCAAAGAATACCTACAGCCCTGTGGGCTTTGCAAACTCTGGGAAGGGACAGAAGCGCTGTCTAGTTACCCAACACTGGTTAAATGGCAGAACAGGACAGAACCAGGACAGAAGCTGAGCACATCTTCCTGTGCATGCATTCACCACGACGAAGTGAGTGGCACTTTACTGTCACCTCTGAAGAACTAGTTCCTACTGTTCCCAGGACTTAAAACTCACGTGAACAATAAGTAAATACAGCATGGCCTTTCATGGTCAGATGGTTCATTGTTTTAAAAGCTTCAGTCTAAAGTCCAGAGATTGTTAACAGATGCAATTTCTGGCTGGAGACTGGGGAAAACCTCATTTAAACAAAAGGGTATGTTGTGATTGGAGCTAAAAAAGGGAATTACCTCTAAAGATAAGAACCGTAAACATTTCCTATTTGAAAATACCCCCAACTCTACCAACAGGACCTTTTTTGGAACTTCCATGCAAGTTTAAGAATCTGACAATACATTTCTGTGTGTGTAAACCAGGATGCAGCAGCCAGTGCAGCAGCTCTGAGAGATGTGTTTGGGTTTCATTGGGGCCACAGCATCCATCTCCGACCCTCCCGCTACCAGTCAATTAGGCAAGAGTCCAGTTCATTTCTTTCTGTCATTTTCACCCCAGAAATACTTTCACTGCTTGCATTTTGGCTTTGGAAGTAAGTTTTCAAGCAGAGACTCAGAAAGTCAAGTTTCCTAAATCACACAGCTGACAAGCACAGGCACCGCTGCTGGGATTCAGGCTGCAGCCGGAAGGAGAGAAGGCAGCTGGCTGAGAACTGCCTGCCTGCCTGCCTGCCTGCCTGCCTGCCGTGGGCTCTGTTCTGGCCTTGTTTATATCTGTGACTTCTGTTCACTTTTGCATAGAAAGCTGGCTTTTCACAGCTCCTGTGGTCTGTTTCTGGGGCTGCTGTGGCCCTTACCCTGTGGCTTGACTGTGTGACAGTACGTCTGTGCTGCTGCCCTAGCTTCTGATCTTGGAGATGGAAATCTGAAGGAGCCATAGGTGTAGTTTGCCCCCTGCCTGAGAAATGGATGTGGTTTTGGCTTACTGGTGATAAGCCTGAACTGAAAAACCTAAGTTCCAAGGGAAATAATCTGTGTTAATGCAGAGGATGGCCTCCATGGAGCCCAATCTAAGAGATATCACGAGAGATGAGGTAATCAGCAAATGCTTTTGCTGCTTAGGTTTTTATTCATTAGAGTCATTAATTATATGTTGATTTATTGCAATATCCAAAATCCCCAGCGTTAGACCACAGACACACTATTAATACTTTGAGAGTTCTAGCCAAGAGGCTGGAGCGATAGCTCAGTTAATAAAGAGCTTGCCTCACAAGCACAAGGTCCCAGGTTTGGATCCTCAGTACCCACATAACAAAGCCAAATATAACAGCTAGTGTCCACAATCACAGTACTGGGGAGGCAGAGGCAAGGGCGTCCCTGGGCTTGCGAGCCTGACAGTTTAGCAGAACAGAGAGCTCCAGTTTAGAGACAGACTTTCTATCAGAAAATGAGATGAAGGATTTAGACACTAGATGTTGGCATGTGCACAGACCCCAAACACACAAAAATCCGTAGTTGATCCATACAACCATTTGTTTTAGAGTAAGCAAGACCTATAAGCCCATGGGAGTCTCTAAAGAAAGCGGTATCCCACTGAGCTTTGCATTGCTTCTGCACAGGAGCTAGAAGCACATGTAGAAATCTGTGCAACATAGCCAGTTTGAGGAGGAACGGCCTCATGCTTCACAAAACAGGATTCCACAGCCAGTGATCACACTGAAAAAAGAACAGCAGCTGTGAGCCTGAGGTCATTATTATTTTTTAGTATTTACCTTCTCTAATGCAAGGGACAGTAGTTTCCATGATTAACTTTTAATTGCTGTCAAGGGTGTAATAAAATATGAAAAAGGAAGAAAACTTTTCCCCCAGTAGGCTGCTCCCATTTGCATTTCCTTTTTTATCCTCTGGGGCATATCCTCAACCCTGATTTGCAATGTTTCAGAATTTAGGGGGGGAAAATCTGCACTAGAATTAACCAAATAGACCATGCCCTCTGTGTACAGTGAGATGGTTCAGTGGGCAAAAGCACTTGCCCAAAAGCCTGCAACCTGAGTTTGATCCCTGGGTCCACACCGTGGAAGCAAAGAGCCAACTCTTGAGAGATGTACTCACACTGCCACATGAGTGCCATGGTGTGCACACAAACACAATAAACAAAGCATAGATTAGTAACATAAGGAAATAATTGAGGAAAAAAGATGACCACATAAATCCATCAAAGCAGCACTGAACACATCTTATTTTCATTTTTAATTTTCTTTCTAGTGAATGCTGCAGGCTGTTGAGCTGTGGAAGACCTTTCAACGTAAGAGTTTTCTGCTTGGTAAGACATGGCCAACGTGAAAGAGCAGCAGAGGAGGTACACTGACTGACAAGACAGGGGCTTCTAAACAATGAAGACTTTAGGATTATAATCTGGGTTGATCTGAAGATGGCTCCTGAGGCGTCAGAGCTGGACAGACCTTTCAGCAAAGGCCACCAAAGAGAAATCTGACACACCGTTTTAACCGCACAGGTGGAAAACTAAATATGCTTTACATTTTGTGGCAGCCTTCATAATGAAAGCTGTTACTAGACTAGTACAGAGCATGACAAGAGAGAGCTGCAAAGGTCAGAGGAGCGCAGTGGCTCGACAGCATCTGTCAGCTACAGCAATATGCACGTGGACCCACTGAGACACGGAGGAGTCTCTGTGGCAGGTGGCACACTGGTGACACAAGGGCAGAGGTGCTGAAAGACAGCCAAACAAGTAGCCAGAGCCTCCAAACTGCATCTGACCATCCATGGAAGGCTTCCTAACACTGGGTTGCTGCCCCTTGTTGCTGGGTCCCTAGGTGAAGAGTGAGTTATCACAGTGGTGGCTCTGACCTGGACATTTAATCTACTTAGTTCAAATCTCAGGCGGAATAAGGGAGAACGTATGTGGGGATAGTCTGAGAATCTGGTGCAGGCTTTAAGAAGTGGGAGAGTGAACTTCATTTCAGTTCTCGTGTCATGGATGCTACAAAGAGAGGCTTTTGGAAGTTTCACTGTGCCCAGTGTCATTCGCCCCAACTCTTGAGGTGGCACAGTAGCAGCTCTTAGTTGCAAGTGACTGCCCAGAATGAAGGCATAGTCATGCTCCTAACAATGAGCCTTGAGGGGATGTAGAGCTGCTGAAATGAGAGCCAGTGAGATGGATCAGTGGGTAGAACGGTTGCCCAGATGCAAGCCCGACACCCTGACCTCAATCCCTGGAGCCCATGGTGGAGGGAGAGCACCTACTCCTGACCGCCCTGTGAAGTTCACACATGTACTGTGGTGTGCACACGCTGGAGGGTGGGTTCCTTTCTCTCATTTCTCAGTTTTTACTTTGGAATGTGAAATGGCCAGAGAGCACTTAGGACTGTGGGGACACTGAGGCCACACCCTAGAGGCAGAAATATGTAAAGTTGCCTATATTATGTAAACATAAAGCCATGGTACTAATCCTAACCCACCTGTATACGACCCACTGTGTAAGGGCACGGAAGATGCTCCTGTCTCATACAACCCTGTGTTATTTTAGGTCTCAATTACACAGTGACCTGCTCATAAAAATAACATCTGTGGAGTAGCAAGGCCACAGCATGACACGTTCAAACTGGATCCACATCACAAAGGGCTTCCTGGGTTCTGCTCATGAAATGTGAGAGCAGCGGAAACCCGAAGGGAAGGGACTCTTCTGGTTAACTGTGATCACTCTGCCTATCTTACCTTTTTCTTGCTACAGTATATCTGCCACTTTTTCTCCGCCGGAAGTGCAAACATGGCTTCCCTGTGTTTGTCTGTGAGGTCAAGTTCATCCTGAGAAGAAAGAAGAAAATGATTAGTATTACAGTGATCAATGTTATTCCCATAGAGAACATCACCAGTATCATCAAGCAATTCACCAACACACACTTTAGAAAGAGCCAGGAGCTACTCAAGGTGTGCTTTACGACTACTGGTGTAGCATTTTATGGCACGGGGCCAGACGCCAGACTGCAAGGTGGACCGAGCACAGCACTACAGGTGCCCAGGATTTGGGGGAAATGGTTTGGTTGGACCTTGGCTGTTGCTAATGCTATGTGTGGTACATTGAGCTGTAAGGGTGTCGGGCCACAGGAATTCCACATTAATCATCTTAGAGATGAGGGTATGTTGCTGACAACCTTCCAGACAAGATAGAGATTATAAAAAATGGACTCTTGGGCTAAGCACTGGATGACTTAGACATGCTAGGAATGCAAATATACCAGACACCCAATATCAACAAGAACACTTCCTACAGATAGAGTTCTTACTAAGCGCCAAGATCTTTTCTCTGAGCACTCCAGTTACTATCCAACAACGCATCTGGGATGGACTGCTGTGACTTAGATTCTGAATGCTCCCAAAGGTCCACAAATTAGAGATCCATTCGCCAGGGTGACACTCCTGAAAGCTGATGGAACTCTTTGGAGGTAGATACTAGAAGGAGCATGACCTTAGGTCACTGGGATTTGCCCTCAAACGGGACTGAGGGACCTATCCATCTCCTCTCTGTGTCTCCTAGCCATAATGTGAGTGGCTGGGCTTTGCTATTTATTCTCTTTAGGATAATGCTGCCTTGGCCCAGGTCCAAGGATCATGAAATGGACTCTCCCAAACTGTGGGGTGGCATAGACCTTTTCTTTTTATAGTTTCATTATCTTTCATGTTTTTCTTATAATGATAAAAACTTACTAAGGCAGCAACAGAAATCGAAGCCTAGGTTTAGGTAATAGATTTGGTACATAAGGAGAACCATGGCCAGTCTAGCTGAAGCACTGAGCTATACAAATCATTGAATAAAGCATGACCAGTTTGTAGAAGGCCTTAAGTGCCAGGCCAAGGCACATATTATTATAATGATATTATTATTATTATTATTATTATTATTATTATTATTATTATTATTATTATTATTATTATTATTATGTTGTATGGATGTTTTGCCTGCATGCATATCTTCACAACATATGCACACCTGGTGTCCACGAAAGCCAGGAGAAGGTATCAGCTCTCCAGGACCTGGAGTTACAGACAGTTGTGAGCTGCCACGTGGATACTAGGAATTGAACCCAGAACATCTGGAAGAGTGACTAGTGCTTCTACCCACTGAGCCATCTCTCCTGCCCTGGGAACTTTCTATTTTTTAACAAAATGAACCAATGGAGATTTGTGTAAGTGCTTGGTAATATTTCCTACGGATTTTGTGTGCTGGCAGACATTTCCTATTCAGTTCTCACAATGAACCTAAAGAGGGCTACTCATTATCACACGTTTACAGTAATGATCTCCATTGTAAGAGAGCCAGGGAACTGAGGGTGAACACTGGGCACTTCCTCCCGCCCACACACCTGCTCAACAGTGCAACTAGGTTTTAAGCCCAGGGCTGTGTGCCTCCAGGGTCTGGACTCTTAGCTTCTCCACTCAGTGCTTAGAAACATTAAACCTAGAGTGGTGGGGAGATTGGGAAGGCAACTTACAGACATTCATAACGAATGAATAGCAGCAAGGGTAATGAATATGGAGCGCTTCGAGAGAAGGAGTTGGCCGTTAGTAACTGCAGCCACAGCTAATGTGATTATTGGTATTGAGTGCCTGGTTCATTGTCGGTCCCACAGGAAAGGTTATCTAGCTGAGAGCTGTAGATGGCTGGGTGTGGGTAAAAGATAAAGCTATAAATTAAAGTGCAATAGGTTACGGTCTCTAAGTGAAAGCTCCCCTCCTGAATGGAGCGTGTGTGTGTGTGTGTGTGTGTGTGTGTGTGTGTGTGTGTGTGTGTGTGTGTGTGTGTACACGTACCTGCTGCCAGTGGCACTTGGGGACATGCAGGCACAGGTCATTCACTGGCTTCCTATCTTACATCTTAAACTCCCACGGCCACTTTGTCATCAAGTCTCATTACATCCTTCTTGAAATGATTTTCCCTTTGTTTCATTCACAATGGAATCACCCACTTACTTATGGCCCAGTGACCTCTCCCAGGGCTCTGGCACAGCCCTCACACGTCTCCCTTGCCTTTCTAGTCCTGGCTACTCAGCATGCCTAGAGTTCTCTTCAATCATTTTTGCTTTCAATCCTGGGTGAGCATCAGAATCCCCAGAGGGCTGTGCCCTCACCGATCACCAGCAGGCTATCGGGGGAGATGCAGTGTGCACACTTCTGGTAGGTTTCCAAGGGATTGTTGATGCTCTGGTCTTGAAACCACATGTTAAAGCCACTGCCTTGAAAACAAGCCCTGGGCTCTTTCAAGCACCCAGCCCTAAATCTTCATTATATCCACGATGCCTGAAAATTAATTACCCATTCCTCAGCTGGACCCTCGAAGGCTTTCATTTGTAAAACTTCCTCTGCCAGGCTTGCTTCTGAGTAACTCTTTGCTATATCTCGTTGACACCTGTCCCTCCAGAGCCTAGTGCAGGCCAGTTGCCCCCTTCTGAGTCTCACTAGTCACGGCTTCCTCTCCAGAATAGGCAGGCCACTCCTCCTGCAAGGCCTGGCAACAAGGACCACCATGCAGTAATGCCTGGCACAGGCTGGCAACTGTACTGCTGTTATTTCTCTCACATGAACATAAATCCGCTGCAAGCTTATTTTAAGACTGAGGTAAACAGTTAAGTTACACACACACACACACACACACACACACACACACACACACACACACACACCATACTCTAGCCATAAGAAGCTGGCTGTTAATAACATCCACAGTGAACAACCAAGGACGGGGAAGGAATGAAGAACTTGTATCGAAAATTCCATTCTGAGAGAACATGTTGAAAACGCTAAAATTCTGGCATACAACTTTATATATGGGAAGTAATTATCTTCCTTCCTTTTAAAATTTCCTGTAAGTCACACCTGCTCTGAAAAACAGGGGAAACAAGAGGGACATAAATCACTCTCCAACAATCAGCTCAGTTGATCAATCTGCTCGATAGCATCCAGCTTAGTTTGGGAAAATGCTTTTGATTTGAGGGAGCAGCATTCTTAAGGACACACATTTACTACATGACAGCACAGTTTCTCCTGAGTATAGGTATACAGAAACGTGTGCATCTGAAAACATGGAAATTCACAGCTTGAGAGATAGAATGCAATTTTGCTGGATTGTAGATATGACCTATTTAAACTGTGAGAACACAAAGGAGCTGGGGCAGACAGTCTAATGACAAAAGAAAATATTCACAGAATAAAAACAAATTGCTATCCTGTTTCCACAGAGAATTTTGATCTGCAGTAAAGACATGGAAAAGGAAAAATGTATTCTGACAGCAATAGCTAACAAGTGCTTAACATTACTATGTATCTATTGGTAACATTTCATGTGGGTTTTAACTTACTTTAACTCATATAACAAACCCACCAAGTGGATATTGCCTATTTTCTTGAAAATTGGGTCACAGAGTGATTGAGCAGCTTGCCCCAAGCACAGAAGTTAGCAAACAGTGGAGGTGGGACTTAAGTGCAAACTGACTGTGGAGTGTGTGCCCTTTCGGGGTGCCGTCTATTCTACCAACAGGTGGGTGGACTCATGTCACAGAAACAGGCATGAAGAGGCCTTCATCAGGTATCTACCAGAGGCAAGAGGAAGGTCTTACTGGCAGCTGTCCCTGAGTTGTAGGCCTGCCTTTTACTGATTATTTAGCTTAGGCAAGTGATGTGGCCTCTGACCTTCACGGCTTTCATTTGAAGACACAATGTAAGTGCACCCCTCTAATCACCTCAGGAGTTTACTCATGGCATGGCAGTAAAGATGTTTGTGTTGGGTATCTACTAAATGTCAGGCACTGAGATAGGCTTTGGAACAGTGCAGACATCATCTGCTCATGAGGACAGAAGGAAAACGGGATGCTAACTGAAGGATGATCACGTGCTGAGCTTGCCGTGGGAAAGTTGGGACAGTGAAGGCTTCTCCAGGGAAATGACACAGTGATAGGACCTAAATAGGGAGACAGCACCAGACACAGTAAACAGCTGTAGAGGAATTTTAATTCAGAACATGGCTGGTCTGGGTAAGGTCACAACCAAAGACCTTCTATGTCTGTGTGATCTGGCTGGAATACAGACATACCTTTAATCCCAAGAGACAGAGCAAGCAGATCTCCGAATCAAGGCCAGCCTTGAAACAGAGACAGTTTCAGGTAAAGAAAAGCTTAGGTCCAGGCCTGGTGGTACCAGCCTTTAATCCTAGCACTCAGGAGACAGAGGCAGGGAGATCTCCAAGTTCTAGTCAGCCAGTTCAGTTGAGTCAGTGAGTTGAGAGGCAGTGCAGTGGAGCAGAATTCATGGCAATTTAGTTTGTGGAATTCAGAGGAAGTTTTACCAGGAGAGTTTTACAGAAACAGATTGAAGAGAGAACAAGCTAGACACAGGTGAAGACAGAATGAGCCAGAGAATGAGAAGAGGCCAGAAGATTAGAACAGATTGCTAGAGTTAGTTTGAGGACAAGCAGAACAATTCAGGGAGAAACTGAGAGAAGCCAGATTGAATCAGTCAGCTGGAAGTGGGGTTTGAGCCTAAACAGCTGCGTTGAAGCAGCCAGCCAGAGTTCAAGAGAACTAAAAAGGATGAGCTTATTCAGCAGTCTCAGGAGCTGAAAACATTCTAGGCCTAGATTAGATTGTACAGAGGCTAGAAGCATCCAGGATAAGGCCTATGTTAGCAGACAGAGGCAGTAAGCCTTGGGGATGACAATTAAGTCAGGAGAATAAAAGTTACTTTTACAAATGGCAGCCATGAAAGCCACTCTCAACTTGGTCTTTATCCTCAGAGTCACCAAAGGTGACTTTGCTCCCAGGCAAGCAAGCAGACAAAGATTAAAGCAGATAGTAATTTAAGTTCAGGAATACTGAGGCACAATGTACATGGTATAATAAGACGCTCGCCTGTCCATTTGAAAGTCTCGCTGCTCTGACTCATCCTATTTTAATGATATGACAAGAATACATGATTCTAAGGGGCTAGCATCAGCACTGTCCTACCTAATCTAGGACCAGAGCCAGGCTACATAAAGAATGAGAAGATGAATAAGACACTCTGGCCTCAGAGTATTTATAACCTCTCTACAAAGATGGTTAGGAGGCTTTCCAGTTCTGTCTCTTTGCAGGAGAAAGTACAAATTCTAAGCAGGTTAGGCGCTTCCTAAAAAAGCGCCAATGACCTGCCTCGCCTCACTACTCCCTTCACCAGCAGCACCTTCCAGAACTTCTGGTTTCACTGTGCCACTTCTGAAACCCTGCATGTGGTGTGTTCTTTCTCGAGTGGGTTCTTCCTAGTGCACTGACGAGCCACCACGGTCACTCTAGCATTCCCAAAGCACCAGCCGCCCACTTTGAATAGTTGGTCGGGCTGTCCTGCTATGGCTAGTTCCTCTGTGCCCTGAAGCATTGTGCACATGGTCTGGGTATTGGCATGTCACACCCCCATTATGGACTGGTCCCTAGAGGACAGTAGGCCAGCTTGTTCTTGACACTGTCAGTACCCAAAACAAGATGGCACAGGAGAAAGGCAGGAGGAGGAAGAGGAGGGGAAAAATGTAAGGTGAGAGGAGAGAAAGGACAGTAAGAGAGCTGGAAGGAAATGGAAGTGTATCCAATTGGTTTTGCAGATTAAAACCTAGGGCTTGGGAGATGGTTCAGTGGGGGCAGCACTTCCCATGCAAGGACAAAGAATTCGTTTGAATTCCCAGAACTCATAGAAAGCAAGGCAGAGGCGAGCATCTACAAGCTCTGTGCTCCTACAGGGGGTGAGAGGTAGAGGCAGCAGAGTGCTTGGAGGCTCACAAGCCAGCGAGCCTGGTGTGAGCAGGGGTTAAAAGAAGAGCTCTATCTCAAATAAAGCAGAAGGGAGGAAAAGCCTGAGGTTGTCCCCTGACTACCACACATGCACTGTGGTACAGGTGAATCTGTACTCACACACATACATGAGCACACGACATACACATGCAGAAACAAAACACACTACTCTCATGGCTTATTTCCTTCTAAAGCACAATCTTGCTGTTTTCTGGCTAACCTGGAACTCATTAAGTTGCAGAGACCCACCTCAAATTTATAGTAACTCTACTGCCTCCACGTCCCATATGTTGTGAGTACAGCATGAGCCACTGTGCTTGGCTTTTAAGACTCCTGAGAATACGGTTTCGGAATTAGCAAAGGTAGAAAATGAGGCGTTCCAATAGCTCCCAGCTTCATCGACACTGCCATGCCCTTCCAATGTGAGCAATTCTATTTTATGTCGGGTGCTATATCATGTAGTTTTAGTTTGCATTTTCCTAATGACAACTAGGGCTGAATCCATGCACTGCCTGCCTGTTCTCATGCATTCATGTTTTGCCCATCTTTATTGAGTTGCCCATCTTAACGCTATTGGCTTATAAATCAGCTGGCTGCTTTCGCCTCATCTCTTTCCAGACTTCACTCTTAACACACACTACTAAAGAGGGAGAAGAGACTATATGATGGGAAAGAACAAAAGCATAATTGCAGGGGTAGGGGAGCAGCGATTGGAATACAAACCAATGAAAATCATTCTGTCAATCTGTTTATTTAAGCTCTCAAATTACCTCAAAGTAATGTTACAGGAGAGTTTTCATTTTGATAATTATTTAAGATACTGAAAGTAGCAACCATGGAATTGGGATCACTGTACTTTATATTTCAAACAGTATCTCTCTATGTTTTTTAGCACATAAATCTTATAGAGTTAAAAAAGTCTGTTAGGGGGTGATGGCTGTGTAACTCGTCTATTAAAACTCATCACACTGTCCTATAACATGCAAATTATGCCTCATGAAACTTCAGAAACACACCCAAGAAAACAAGGGTGCCGTGAGAACGGCAGGACAGATGGAATCCTAGCCACAGAGACAGACAGCACACTGGACACAACAAGCCAGCCTTCAGTGAGCTCTAAATGGAGAAGGGGGCTGGGAAGCAGTCTGTGCCAAGGGGAGGACTGCTGCATCCTTTCAAGGAAGCATCAAGTCTGCTGTTTTACACGCTGCTTTTCCTCAATGCCACAAATCACTTCCATGAAATATCATTACCTTTTCGTTGAACTTTTTAAAATAATTTTATTAGTATAGATGACATTTAGGTCAATCCTTCCCCAAGGCCCCTTAGTAATTAACTAGTAACTTAATAGTTAAATTAGGTGACTCATTACTATTAATAAGGAGTCCTTTGGAACGTTAGAGTTGTTTGTGTTATTGAGAAACGGTTTCACGTAGTCCAGTCTCAACTCAAACACATTATATATCGAAGGAGGACCTTAACTGTGGGTCGCCTGCCTCCGTCTCCGGAGGCTGAGGTTTTAGGTGGGTTCCACAGCATGGGAATACTGGGATGAACCCTGGGCTCTGTGCGTGCTAGCCAAGCACTCTACCATACAAGTGATATCCTCAGGCCTGAGTTTGGCTTTTGTTACTAGCAGTGGCACCCTGAGGTGTCCTGGAGTCTTGGGTTTCCCACTGAGATCAACAAGTGCAAGGGCACTAAGCAGAAAGCCAGCAACACCCAGGCTGTTGCCTGTGCACCTTGCCACACCTCAGCCAGGATGGCTGTCGCCTCCTCCTCCTCATACTGCTTCACTTTATTCTTTGGGGATAGATCTTTGAACGTTAAGTAAATGACATGAGTTAGTGGGTGACAAGATAATGCTTTTTGCTGACTCAGTATCATCAGTACCATCCCTCCCCCTAGAAAGCTGTTTCCCAAAACCTAAAACCTACAGAAAACCCTACAGGCTCGTCCCAAAGAAGACAGTAATCACCCTTTCATCTACTTACAGAATATTTATTTTTTTCTAATATCTTGAACACAGACTTTTTTAAATTAAGAGAGGCGGGGGGAGATATCTTGAGGAAAGGCCAGCTGTGGGAACCACAGTTCTAGGCCTAGGCCTGACAAAACATATTATTGAGCCTCCACTCTAAAGCAGTGTGGACAAAGAAACCTCGCTGGCCCTAAACTTATACGTTGCTGTGACCGAGCAGCTCCACAGAGAAACACACATAAATCAGAAAACAATCGGCACAGGACACAGGGACACATCAATACAAGGAAACACATTGATTTGCTAGATAAAGTAAGGGAAGGCATTTTGAGATAATATACAATAAAGGCCTTGAATGAGTAGAAGAATTAGTGCCTTATGACAAACTCTGTTTTCAGAGACTTCAGTGATTAAAGTGTAAGATTACAAACAAAACCTCTAGCCTACTGGAGGTCTCAGACAGCCTACTGGCTCTGCAAAGGGCAGCGGACCCACACGAAGTTCCTGGCTTCATTCACTACTCTATTTTTTTCCTTTTTTTAAAAAATTAATTTATTCTTGTTACATCTCAATGGTTATCCCATCCCTTGTATCCTCCCATTCTTCCCTCCCTCCCATTTTCCCCTTATTCCCCTCCCCTATGACTGTTCCTGAGGGGGATTTCCTCCCCCTGTATATGCTCATAGGGTACCAAGTCTCTTCTTGGTAATCTGCTGTCCACAGTTGAGTGGAGAGTGGGATATGACTTTCTCACGTACTCTGGTGCCTCACATTTGACCATGTCCCCTGGAGGGGGAGATCTGGTGGCACTCAGAGGAAGCACTACTCTATTTCTAATGAGGTCAGCTCACACACACATGCACGCAAGTGTACATTTAGGCAGAGGTTAAGAGGGCATCTGCACAATCCCAGAGCAGTAGTAAGAAAAACAAGGAGGCGCTAAAGCAGGCCCTTGGGGTAGCCTGCTCTTCCATTCATCATTTTGTGTGTTTATTATGTTTGAGGGTTTGTTTTTGTTGTATTTTGTTTTGTTTTTAATGGCCCTTGACAAGCCAGCCTTCCATCTGAATGTAGAGAGTTCATAGAACCCCCAAGCCTATCACTCAAACAAGCCTTGCTTTCCTTCTACAAAACTGCCCTTGGCAAACAGGCCCAACTCCCAGAGCATAGCCCCACCCACGTTTCCTACAAGCTGAGTGGGTTTTAACCTTCTTTGGATTACCAAGCATATACCAGCATCAGCAGTGCCTTCTCAGGGAGAAAACCCCTTCGCCTGTAGTGCAAGTCCACAATATCAAAAGCCAAACCCTTAGAGGGGTCAGGAAGCAGAACCCAGGTCAGAAGACAACGTGACAAGCACCCATCAAGTGGAAAAGACCAGACAAGGCATGTGCATACTGATGTGTGTTACTCTGATAGGAAAAAAAAAAATCACCTTTATGAATGTATGAAGGAATATGCAATTTAGCAGGATAACTCATTAAACTTATAAACATCCAGCCCCACCAAGACCTGTGACCATCATGCCCAAGTCAGGAGTTGCTACCATCTCTTAAAACTTAATAACGAATGACCTCAAGAATGCTGTTTTATTCTTAGGGCGGTAGTTAGAAATATGACGGTTAGATATGACTTTCGACAGTTTAGAAGGATACTCCTTCTCCTGGCCAGTCAGGAAGGCCAGAAGAGGTCAACAACAGAAAGCTTTCCACTCAGAAGGGATGGGCATGCACACAGACAGCTCCTGAGGGCTTCCAGCCCTTGGTGCTTCTGCCAACACTCACAGTCATTACGCAGAATACCACAGGGTGACTCACCACCTACCCGGGGATGTTCTGTGTCTGACAGACATGTCTTCACGTGACACATACAAACAAGGAGAGAGAAATCCCACAACCAAAGGCAGACTAGCAGAATGTTTAGTGTCTTACTACTAATGCTTTAATGTCTTTATTTACTTTCTTTCCCTTACTGGCAGACAATACAAATTTTATCCTGTTTGCTAGACAAACTCTGTTGATTTGCTAAATCTATCGAGTTCCTCTGCTTTTATTATGTGACTAGAACTTCATTAGGGTAACTTGAACTTTTAATTAATCAGAATCAGCGGCAGCTTGCCAGTCCTCCAAACCACACAACTGTTCTAAGTAGCTAAATAATTTCCCCCAAATACCCATTTTCAGAACTATAATCCACTGCAGCTTTAGCTGACCAAGCCTTTAATATGGAGCACTTCTAAGCAGTGTTTTCCTAATTGAACAGAGAGACAGCCAGCTGTAAAGTGACAGACTGGTAAAAGCCCTGTGGGACTCTGGAGCCAGAGCTCCCCGCAGGTCCCACCTTCTTATGCTAGTTCTGGTCCTGGAGCCCAGGCCCCTCCCACACACTCAAGAGACTTGTCTGGCAGCTCATCAGACAAGACTCAGCATTAACTGGGTCAAAAGACAATCCAGCAGAGTCTCTTCCCACAGCACAGCCATAAACCCCACTTCACCATGTCATCCGCACTGGAGAATCTGTGTTCTCTTATGTTGCAGGGGTGGTGTTCATGCAGGTGAGTGCACATGTGTTTGCAGGCGTTTGTCTCATTGAACCTGGAGCTCCTTGATTCAGGTAGAGTGGCTGGCCACCTCCAGCAGTCCACTAGTCTCCCCATCCCCTACCCCAGCGCTGGGCTTACAGGCACACACTGCTGCGCCTGGCTTTTGTGCTGGTGCTTGAGATTGGAACTCAAGTCCTTGTGCTCATGCGGCACACTTTACTGACTGAGCTATCACCCTTGCCCTTGGTGGAGAGGTTTAAGAGTGAAAAGATTTCTTCCTTTCGTGTTGTTGTTTTGGTTTTTGAGACAGGGTTTCTCTGTATAGTTTTGGCTATCCTGGACTCACATTGTAGACAAGGCTGGTCTTAAACTCACAGCCACCCACCTGCCTCTGCCTCCCTGAGTGCTGAAAGGATTTCTTAAACCTCCTCACCTTTTTTAATCTGCCTCCCCCTCCCCTGCAGGCAATCTGATGTTCCCATAGTAACATCCAAATGAGAAAGATGAGTAGAAAAGATGACAATGGGTGGGGGTGGGGGACCAAGCATCAGCCCAAGTTTATCATCACTTTTCCAAGATTTAGCCATAAAACAAACCCAGCACGGGTCTTCTCTTCTCTTCTCTTCTCTTCTCTTCTCTTCTCTTCTCTTCTCTTCTCTTCTCTTCTCTTCTCCCTCTCTCTTCTCCTCTCCTCTCTTCTCCTCTCTCCCCTCCCCTCCTCTCCTTCTCTCTCTCTCTCTCTCTCTCTCTCTCTCTCTCTCTCTCTCTCTCACACACACACACACACACTGTGCATCTCTCTCACTTTTATTCTCTCTCTATTCACCAGTATCCACTTACACAAGATCCAGGCACCAAGCATGCACTGAATGCCCTCTCTGACTAGGCACTAGTTCCAGGCCCTGGAGACACCATTCTGCTCTCTGAAAGTACAAAGCTGCACCTGCCTCCCAGGTCTGACATGAAGCCTTGGCCACTAAAGAATAAACTCAAGTTAACTGGCAAGAGAATGGGAAAGGCTTTCTGGCTCTGTCTAAATTTGGTAGCTGCCCATCTTTTCAGAAAACAACCCCTATGTTTATTTCATTGGCTTTCAGCACTGGGTTGAACTTTGTTCTTGAATTTTGCAATGCGCAGAAGTAAGAAGCTGGCAGCTGGAGGGTGTTTTTAATAAATCCATTTAAAACTGGATAAGAGAAAAATATGCAGCTTCTAAAAAGGGGGGATTTTTTTTAACAAAGAAAAATTCCAACTCTTCATAAAGAGCCAGAAAAAGCATCATTGAATACAGAGCTGGCCACTGAGTGCCCAGCACACAAATCAAGAGATGAGAGGTTCGTGTGGAAGGTTTCAAGTGTGTGCTGAGCACATTCACAGACAGTCTAGAACCCAAACGTGCCCTTCTCATGTTGGGGTAGGGTCACATGTGTGGTGAGAACAGGTGATGGTATTGAGATGATTCCTACAGCATCACCATGAATTCTCAGGAAATTATATGGTCAAACTAACAGACCTTTCTAGCCTTTACTAGAACACATTTTAAAAAGTGAGGCAGGGGATAATTATAACGCTTTATTTTCATGTATGAAACCGTCCAATAACAAACTTTAGAAAATTAAACACAAAAAGAAAAGTACACTTGAAAGCTTACCCAAAGCCTACAATGTACAGAGATCAAACTAGCCCCCTGGCCTTTAAGCCCCTAAAACTGGCTTACTGGGGCTGAACACAGAGTGTCAAGTCAGTAGAGAAGCTTGGCTATGTGTAATTTGCACCTGGGAGGAGCCCAAGGACTAATTAAGTGGTCAGGTCTTCAATTATGGTCCACAGGAAGCAGTTATATACCGTTCAAGGTCTCTTTAGGTTTCATATTAATAGAACTGATCAGAACCAAAGAGATCTAAAGCTATTTTTCCAACAGCATCATTAACTCATAGTTTTATGGGGGGCTTTTTGTTTTGTTTTGTTTTGTTTTGTTCTAAGACACTCTCACATAACCCAAGTCTGACCACAAATTCCATGTTACAGGCAGAGTTGACCTGCCTCCATCTCTACAGGCCTGGGACAGGTGCCAGCACTCAGTCGCTGTTCCTGACTCCCTCTACGTCTTCCTACTCCATATCTTTGATCTAACATTAGGAAGAACACAAAGAGGAATGGCAACTAGACCAACACCACCATATCACACATGAAGTCAAAAATCTAAATTTAGTAATTCCAAGTCATTTAAAAATACTTGGAATGAGCTGGGAGTGGTGGCGAATGCCTTTAATCCCAGCACTTGGGAGGCAGAGGCTGGTGGGTCACTGTGAGTTCAAAGCCAGCCTGGTATACAAAGTGAGTCCAAGACAACCAAGGCTATACAGAGAAACCCTGTCTCAAAAAAGAAGAAAAACAAAAACAAAAACAAAACCCAAAACTTGGAATGACCTTGGTAAGAGAAAATATCCACAATATTGGAGGGAATTGTCTTTCCTCAGGCTTTGGAGGACTAAAAAGAAACTTATAAAGCCACTTTGACCAGTCTAAGTGAGTACAAAGAAACACATAAGGTCTACTGGGATGAAAATCTGCTGCCAGCCCTACTTTGATTTTTTGAAGCAACTCAATGTTCTGTTCAAAACACAATAGATACAGGCACATAAAACCACACAGATCAACCTTAGCCTGGACTATAAACCATCAGCCAGAGCAATTTGTTTATCAAGTTCTGAATTTGAGATCCTTTTTTGTCTCCTTTAAACCAACTGCACATTGCAGCAGCTCACACTAACTGCACAGGGATCTTAGCATGACACACACTTAAGTAAGTCCGCATCTATACCTCCACTTCCCTTTGTGATGTAATGCATATTTCATACAGGAGTTAAGCAGTTTTTTTCCTAAGAACTCATCAAGTTAATTTATTCAAAAATGCAAAGTGTAATTGGAAGATCTACTCAACAATTTTTTTCTTCACTGTCAACTAATCACGTCCTTCAGCTAAGGGCATTTTCTTTGGTGCTTTGGTCAAGTGAAGACAAGCCTCGTGGAACTAGAACAGTCTTAATGCCAGTTCCTTCATTTGTTTCTGGTCCTTGGCTTCTAGACAACTGAATACTTTGAAGCTATTCTAGATATAAAATCCTGATTTCCTCTGCTTGGTTACCAGAAATCCTTTGTGCTCTAATTAAAAAACAATAGATCAAAACTATGACTCCTTACAACTCCTTTTTCTCTTCTATCTGTTTAAAAGTACATGTTCTTGCTACCCATTTTCCCCATCTTCCAATGGAGACAGGGAACTGAATAGTTCCCGTTTAAAAAAAAAAAACCAAAAACAACTTTCTATTCTTTGCCATGATTTTAGTACAAATGCAGATTTTTAAAAAATAAGGAGCTAAAACACAATGAGCCTTCTCATTGATTCTGATGATAATAGAAGAATTTTTATATTAAAAGGAGCTTATAATAGTCCCAGTAATAAGAGAAAAGATTCCAACAGAAAACAAAACAAAACAACAACAACAAAAACCCAATTCTCATTGCTAGCAGAAGAACAAAATAATCTGTGGTCTCAAAAGCTTTCTTTAAAAAAAAAAAAAATAACACACACACACACACACACACACACACACACACACACACACACACCAATTTAAGCAGAATGATCTATATAGGGGTATAATGCTAAAGCCTAGCTCCAGATGTAGGATACTACTCATTAAATTGCTGCGAGATCCCATATCCCATTGTCATCTCTCTTGGTTGTTCATCAGAACATGATGGTAAGGCATTATTATTGAAAACACATACAGTTGGGTTACAGAACATAGAGAAATTGATCTGGTACTCACTCAGAAGCTTCTTCCCTAATAGTTCACTTTTGTAGTGCCAAAAGATGTTATCTAGGCTACCAAGGGAGAAAAGTCATCAATAGTCTTACCTAGCTATGACTTCTGAGCTGTAATAATGACTGATCTGGGTAAAATATGCTCATTGATGCAATAGTGGCATGAACGTTACAGAAGTGACCAGATGCTTTCTGACTGTAAGGCCCACTGCACAGGGCTGAACTCACAGCTAGTACTGTACACCTGGCCAAGAACCCTTGGCTGGGAAGGACATAGGACTCACAGGAGAACCTACTAAACAGACGTACATCAAACTGCCTTCTAAACTCTTCCTGTAAACCAATAGTGCAGCTTTCAATACTCATCAGAAAAGCTTATTTTTGCAGTGGATGGTAATTAATGCAGAGACTCAAAGAATAAGCAGTGGAGTGTTCAATCCTTACATGATACAGCTATATCATATTCCCCACCCACATGGCTCAGGGAGCACAGCAGAGAAGTAGGCACAGAGACTGTAAGAGTAAGGCAGTGGAGGTGCTTTGTCGGGTTTCTGTTGCTGTGATAAGGACCATGACCAAATTCACCTTGTGGAAGAATGGGTTTATTTCATCCTACAGTTCCAGATAACACCCCATCACTGAGGAAAATCAAAACAGGAACACAACGCAGGAACTGAGGCAGAAGCCACCGAGGAGTGCTGCTTACTGGCTTGCTCAACTTGCTTTCTTATATACTACAGACCTGGCCCAGAAGTGGCACTGCCCCCAGTGGGCTAGAAACGCTCATATCGATCATTAGTCATGAAAATGCCCCACAGTCTTGACCATAGGCCATTCTTATGAAGGCATTTTCTCAAATAAGATTCCCTCTTTGTAGGTATATCTAGGTTTGTGTCAAGCTGACAAACAACAACCATCATGTGAGGACTACTGCAAAACTATATTCTGGAACAACAGGGCTGCTACACAGCAGCTGTGGTCACCTGCACAAGACCTACACACGATCAGACCAGTCACAATCCCAGCACAGATGAGGTAATGGCTCACAAAGCCCAGTCTCTAGCTGAGGATCTTTGACCATTGAAGGCTGTGGAGAGAGGAGAGTCGGCGTTCATCAGGGAAGAAGGCTGCCCATGCCCCAGTGGATGGTCCTACACTCATACACACACGGACTGCAATGATTAGAGTCAGTGGGTTAGGAGAAGAGGACCTGGAGTTTAGAGAGGGATGGAGTTTAGAGGAGGAAAGCAGGAGGGTGGACATGATGTACAAAGGCATTGTACATATGTATGAAATTCTCAAAAGAATGAATTAAAGGATCTGAAAGGTATTTTCTGAAATCAGATACAAATGCACATTAGCAGAGAAAAGGGAGGGACTGAGCAATGCATATGCCAAAGAGCAGTGGTGCTGGAAGAGAAACCCAGGATTTTATTCTAGGAAAATCTATCACAAAAATTGGGTCAATAAATCCTCTTCTCTCAGAAAAGAGTATTTGAGCCTGAGCCACCCCTTTCTTTTCACTAGGTCACACGTGACAGGAGGTGGCCCCTCTCGGCAGTGGGTCACATGTGACAGGGTTACACGTTTAGAGGCCTGTCTTCACTGCTCTAGAACATCATCAAGAATAGTTTTTGTATCTCCTTGGGATCTAGCACAGACAGGCACTTACCACACACTCACATCAGAATAATCAATCTATTAGTGAGAAACACATTGTCTGCTTAGCCTCAAAGAAATCCATTGAAAATATTTTAATACAAGTTACTTGAGCAAGACAATTCAAGAGCTGTGTGTCTAGTGCTTCCCAAATAAGTTAGATGAGATAATCTAAGTCCTTTAGATGCTTAGGGAATGAACACAGTTGCCTCTAATTTTAAAGCACTACTGCTGCCATGGATCAGTTATAGTCTTTCTTTTGATCTAGGCAAATAGTAAAGACTAGGAACTGGAGGTGGAGTAGAACAGGCAGGGGTAGAGAACAGGGGTATTGTACTCAGACGGCATAAAACACACGCACCACACGATCACATATGTCAGTGAATGACTTAGATATAATAACCCACAGACATATACACTGTAGAACAGAACATACTGAAAAGCACATGGGAATGAATAAAAACAAATGTTGGCAAAGGTGTAGGGAAACTGGGATGGATGGATAGATAGATAGACAGACAGACAGACAGATAGATAGATAGATAGATAGATAGATATTCAGGCAAAATGGCTTAGCAGAGTAAAGGCTCTCGCTCAACATGTTTAATGACCTGAGTTCAATTCCCAGAAATCACATAAAGATGGAACCTGACTTTACAGAGTTATCTTACGACTGCCATTATGTGTTATATATGTAGCCGCATATACACATTGCACACTTTCTCTCACATAATAATAAATATAGATATAGATATATAATTTTAAGAAGAACCTGGAAGCTTCATAGGCGGCTGGTAGAAATGAAAGCTGCTGCAGTCACTTCAGAGCAGACTGACAGCTCACGAAGTTAAACACAGAGTCTCCCGGGCCCTAGCATTGCTGCTTGTGGGTCTGTACCCATGAACACCACATAGTTACATGCAAAAACTTCTATGTGCATGTTTATAGCAGCATTCTTCATAATATCCTTAACTGGCAAAATAAAAATCCAAACTATCTATCAGTGCTGAATGGCTTCTTAAAATGTTATGTATCCTATGATGGACCGTTATTTGGCAAGAATTAGAAATGAAGACTTCGCATGCACACAATGGAGGAGTCTTGAAATCATGTATTATGTAAGGATTCCAGTTACCAAGGTCTACCTGTTGTGATTACATTTGTTCAAACTGTCCAACAAAAACAAATTCTTCCAGACATAAAGGAGTTCAGCACCTGCCAGGGGATGGTGGGGCTCAGGATAGATGGGAAGTGAGGATCAATGGATATGAGGGTTATTTTAAAGGCAACAACAAAATGCCTAGACTGGTTTTGGTGGTAACTGCACAAGTGTGCATTTTGTGTGGGTGAACATGGCAGAAAAAGTAAGTGTGTTGTGAATAATACCCTAAGAAGCAGTGAGCTGAAGGGACAGCAGGTGGGCTGGTGTAGCTCTGGGGTACAGCCCTTGTCTACCAGATGCAAAGTCCTGACTTTGATCCCCAACAGCAGAAAGAAAACAATATGGGCCAGGTGTCTCCAATTCCTATTGCCCTGTTTGTAGCTGGGGGACTGCTACAAGGCATACCTTTCTGGCTGTTTCACATGTTTAAACTCCTTCCAGGTTATCTCATAAATGAGATGATAAGGCTGGCATACACAGTTCTGAAAAAAAGTCATTTGCTATCAGTTTTTAGGTATGTCATGAGTGACTCATCAAACAGGATAAGGGAAAGTGGGCCTCACAATAACCCGCTCTGATGAGATGCTTTCTAGCAGATGCAGAGGGAAAGGGGCCAGCAAGGCAGGGCTCACACAGCAAGCAGATTAGCTTCCAAGAAAGGAGGGAAACTGGGTATTTGCTGAGAGTTGTGTCCTCAGAAAAACCTTGAGTCATCTCCCATCGCTCCTGCTGCACTTGGTTGTAGACTATAAAGAAAGCCTTCCTTTCTTCCTGTCTTCCTTCTTTCCTCCCTCCCTCCCTCCCTCCCTCTCTCTCTCCTGTACTGGAGATTTAACCTAGGCCCTCTCATATGCTAATCCATACCACTGAGATACATATACAAAGCATTCAACTATTTATTTTAAAACAGGGTCTTATTAAGTTGCCCATGGTAGCTTTGAACTTAGGCTCCTCTGGCCTCAATCTCCCAAGCTTGGAATTCAGTCCTGTAATACCAGGTCCAGCTAGGTGCCAGCATTTTGTGTTTGGTTTTTCTTGTTGTTAGTTATGTTCTTTAATCTTTACATCAGCTCTCTCACTGAGGTGGTGAGATCCTCAATTTACAGAAAAGGAATCAAGCTCAAATTCAAATAGACCTGCCTTGCAAGAACTTCCACTAGACTGCAGGCTGAGCAGGCGGCCAGCAGTGCAGACTGAAGAGCCAGGCCCTCTCTTCCCAGTACGTGGGCATGGCAGGATTACTTCTGTAGCGCTCAGGAAAACCCAGAGAAGCCGCTGCCAGCAGCTTTGAGTCCACCTCTCTAGCCTCAGGCTTCCCCTGGCAATTGGAAGGATTTGTGGTCTAAGTCCCTAAAGTCAGAGGTAGACAAAAACCCATCGTCACTCACCAGGACAGACACAAACCTCAAGATAAGTTGTTTTCCAATGGTTTTGGCTTAAAGTTCTGGTTTGGCATTGGTTTTTTTTTAACAACTAGCAGCTGTAGGCAATTTTCTCACACACAATAGAGACATCAATAAGCAGCGAGTGGAATTTTCTCCCTCTGAATGCAGAGAAGCAGTCTCCGAGATGTACATGGAGTTGCCAATGCCAGTTTCTGGGTGGGTCTCAATTGAGGAGTCTGACAGAACCTGCTGAAGGAAGCCCAAATGCTGGATATGAGGGGGTGCTAGCTCTCGACTGGCTCCACAGTCCACAGGTGTTTAGCTGCCAGTGGCACACCTCTCCTCAGATACACATTCAGCTGTAAAACTCTGAGCAGGAAATAAAACCAAGCCACAGACGCACTCTTACTGCCCTTCTCCACAGGCAGCATGGCATATGACTCACAGCCCCTCCTGGGGAGAGAACTACCGATCTTGGTGACCTCAGCCTTGGCCACGTGACTAGTGGTGCCAACCCTTACAAAAGAATGACACTTTCTTAGCCCATGTTCTCTAGCGTGTCCATGTGATGGGCATTGGCAATGAAACGTGGGCATCAGTGACGTGCTACTTGCAGGATGATGCTTAGAGCTGCTGCTTCTTCCTTTCCTCTTGGAAAGAAGGTGTCGGTGAGCAGAAGTGCAGCTTCCCGGAGAGAACACGCAGCGCTAATGCAGGGTGACGCTTTGCTGTTGGGACCACTGAGGCGTCACTGGCACAGCAGAAGCCAGCTGGAGAGACCTCCTGCCCTTCCTCCCAGCCTTTAATTCTGTGGCAGATCACTGGCTTCTGAGAGTCTCCCCTGACCACATTCCTCATCACCTGCCATCACACACATGGTCCCTACAGAGGAACTTTGCGCTGGTACCTCTGGTGATGTTAGAGCCTCCTGATCGATCCCCTCTGCTTCTATCAGCAACTAAACTGATCACATTTTTAAAGGCCAAGTTTACCGTGTGTGTGTGTGTGTGTGTGTGTGTGTGTGTGTGTGTGTGTGTGTGTGTTTTGTTTGGATTGAGACAGGGTTTCATGCATCCCAGGAGAGCCTCAAACTTGCTACGGAGCCTAGGATGACCTTGAATTTCTGATCCTCCTGAGTAATCACACCCAGTTTATGCAGTGCTAAGGACTAAATCCAGGTGTCATGGTTAATCCTCAGTGGCAGCTCATCAGGATTTAGACCCGCCATGGATACACATGTCTGGGTATGTCAGTGAGGGTGTTTGCAAGAAGATTTACCTGAGCAGGCAAGACCCACCCTGAATGTGGGCAGCAGCACTCCATGGGCTGCAGTCCTGGGCTGACTGATACAAAGGAGAAAAACGCTCATCTGTGTGTGCTTCCTGAGATCAGACACATGTGACTAGCAGGGTGCCATGCCCCTGCTGCCACCCTTTCCTGTCACTATGGACTCTCTCCCTGAAGCTAGTTGCTCTGTTATCAGGTTGGTCCCAGTGATGAGAAAAGTCATACAATCAGGGTATCATGTTTGCTAGGCAGGAACCTACCAACTGAACTATATCCCAAGCTTCGTGAGTGTGTGTATGTGTGTGTGTGTGTGTGTGTGTGTGTGTGTGTGTGTGTGTGCACACGCACGCATATGTGCATGCCTATGTAGCTCAGGCTGGTTTGAGCTCACTGGGGGACAGAAGATGACCTTGAATTCCTATCTTTCCACCTCCATTTCTCAAGGGCTGGGACTACAAGCATGCCCCATCACAGCTGGTTTTAGCTTTTCATTTTGAGACCTAAAATAAAGTTCTTTATAAAGTAGAGATGGGAGAGCGGATAAAATAGTCAATGTCATAAAGTATAAACATGCAATCATAAGCTATCTCTTTTTATCCTAATCAATTCTGCTCAAAATAGGCTCGCTTCTTCCCTCAGGAGACCACAGCACACGTCTCAGCTCCACAGACCCCCGTGCCAGCTGTCCTCCCCTTTCTGAATCCGCATCTGGAGTAGCTGGAACAACACTGCTGGTGCCTGGCAAGCAGTGGCACAGCCTATTTTCTGCTCTAAGAATCAAGCAAGAAACTGAGTTCTCTAGCTCCTGCCACACTGAAAAATGGTCCAATGAGAAGAAACCTTACTAGCAAATGCTGCCCTTGAGGATACGGTACTCCTGGGGCTTCACTGGGCGCCTTTAAGAGGCAAGCGCTAGCCCCACCCGCTGTGGCCAGCTCTGGCTTAGACACGCCATCAAATCTGAGAGGGGGTCCCTGCTACACTTTTCAGAAAATGGGACCAGAAAAATAACATGACTTTCTATGCTTAAGTAGACAAACTCAGAGTAGTAAATTAATCACTTCTCAGCCTTTTGCCTAAGATCAAGTACAGAGTAGTGACTTGAAGCAAAGCCTTGCTGATGTCTATGCTAGCTCTCTTTAAATTATGCCATAATGTCCTCTGACAGGAAGAGAAGAGTCCACTTGCACCTCTTGATGAACAGGTCCTACATCATCCCATTTGAAGACATTAGGCCTCTACAGTGTGACAGTAGCTATAAAAAGGTTCCCACAGCAGCTGCTACTCCAATCCTATCATTAGTCTAAGTAATGATACTGCACTTAAGTACTAATGTCCTTCACCAAAGACCAAAGACAAGTTGGGAAGCATGACTAATTGTCAAACAGCACTAATACTACACATTGGGAGTGGTGGGGGGTAACCACTGGGGCGACCCAGAAGGTGTGAAGGAGTCACTTACACACGTAAGTATAGACCCAAGGGGAAATGAGGATGACTTAGAAGCAGCAAGTTAGATTGTACTACCCACCGCTATTTGAACACCAAACATTGAAATCCCTCTGCCTACCTGAAGCACCAACAAAACCCTTGTGACCCTTTTTAAGACGTGCCCCCAACACACACACATACTTCTCATAGCTCAGTGAGGACACTGAGGGTTCACACAGAGAGCACCACAAACCAAGCCAACCCACCCACTGCCTATCCTCGTCTCCCCTGGCTTATCAGCGACGAGGACAGCATGGACACTGGCACTCACCACAAGTTCACTGAACATGACGTCCAGCTCCTCCACAGGGGGCATGGGCAGCGCTGGCTCCATCGTCTGAAGTGCAAAGTTGCTATCATTCCGAAGACGATACGTGATTTCTGGGTGGTCATTGTTTCGGAAACAGCAAAAGATAAATGAAATCCCCCGTCCACCTCTCTTCCTTGGGGCCATGGTTGAATTCTCTCCTAGGTCTTGATATTACTAAATTCTGTGAAGAGAAGACATGACATGGTTGAGTGTGACAAACCAAAAGAAAAAAAAAAAGAAAGAAAAATCAAAGCCAGCTCAAAAGAGGGTCCCCTGTGCTTCTGGCAATGTGTGGACTCTCCAGGAAACAGGGAGGGCAGCAAATCCATGTCCTTCCACTCACTTGTTGAATGCTTCCTTAGGCCAACTGTACAAACAGTGCAGCGGCAGCCACTGGCCCCGCGACACGCTCTGACCAGTCCAGCCAAAGACCGTTCTTGTTGAAACTCCTTTTCCTCAGGAATGACTGTTTTTAAAACTTCTTTTTGCAACAGACAGAAACCACTGTGGAAACCCACAACCTGCCAAAATGCAGAGTTGTGGAGCCAGATCCCAACGGACACATCTGCAAAACACTCCCACAGCCAGGGCTCGGGGAGCACTGCAGAACAGGGACTAGGGAAACTGTAAGAGCCAGAGGATTGGAGACTTGGCTGTGAGATTGCATCTCTTCATTACATCAGAAGCTACACCTACGCCAACATGACTGCCCAGATGTGAACCAGAATGACCCTAATATACATGACAAACCGGATGGATAAATGCCTGTAAGGCCTCAACCCTACACAAAGAACTACAGGCAACTGAGGAAAGCTGGAAGCGGGGGAGGTGGTCTTACTCAGGGAAGAGCTTACCAATTGGTCACCTAGGGCAATATTATACATACTCAACAGCTTATATTTAGGAATACACCTGTATGAAAATACATATATGCATGCAATAACAATTAGTGGGAAATGAATTTGAAGAGCAGAAAGGGGTTTATGGGCGGCTTGGAGGGAGGAAAAGGAAAGGAGAAGGAATGTTGTAGTTATACCACAATCACAGACATAAACACCGACCATGGGGGACGGGGATAATAGCTTCTTTCTTCTTTGGTCTCTAGGAAATCTCATTATTCTTTTTTTCAAGTTAAAGCTTTATATTTTTTTCTTTCATTTGATTACTTATTGGGGGGAGGGAACTGTGTGTGTCACAGTGCATATGTGGAGTCTGGGGACAATTTGAGGGAGTCAGTTCTGTCCTTCTAACATGCAGGTTCATGGTCATTGAACTCAGGTCATCAGTCTTGGCGGCAAGTGCCTTAACCTGCTGAGCTATCTTATCAGCCCTCATGCATCATCCTTTAAAGTCCTCTTTCAAGTTCTCCTCCGCCTCCCATAGGCTGAGTGAGGAATACTGAATGGCTCATCCGCCTGTCTGCCCTAGCACATGTGCAGGTTTAAGTTCTTTAAGCCTGTGTCTTTCTGTTAGATGGTGATAGCGCAAGCAGATGGCCTAATATGCTTTGGCTATTGCTAGAAACAGGAGTCACTCTGTACATGTTTATCGTAATTGAAGTTAATGACAAACCAAGAGCTACATGGATTAGAGCTTTTCAAGCAGAAAGGCAAAAGAGTTTGCCAATAAGGGAAATACGGAAATTAATTAAAGCACGTTCACAACAGAATATTATTAATTCATTAAACAGACCAAGGCATCCAAATAAGAAAGAAAGAAAGAAAGAAAGAAAGAAAGAAAGAAAGAAAGAAAGAAATTTGAATTATTTCCAAGTGATACAATCAGGTGAAAACCCATGTCCCAAATGCTATCGCAGTGTATCTTAATAACAGTCTCACAGACAGGAAAGCGGGCAGTGGGAGGCTGGGAGGCAGCTCAGTGAGCCCAGAGCTTCCCCTAAAAGCCCAAGCCTAATTTGAAGCCCTAGCCCATGTAAAAGCAGCAGTGCAAACAGGTCTGTAACCCCAGTGTGCTCCTATCAGAAGGCAGGAAGCAGACAGAGAAGCTATACGCTTTCCACTGGCTAGCCCAGCATGTGTAGCAGGGCACAAGAGACCTGTCTCAAGCAAGGTAGAAGGCGATAGGGGTCACCACACTTTGGAGTTGTGGACAGGTGATGCGCAGGGATCCTATAGAGCAGTGGCTCTCAACCTTCCTAAGCTGTAACTCTGTTTGTTTGTTTGTTTGTTTTTCGAGACAGGGTTTCTCTGTGTATCCTTGGCTGTCTTGGACTCACTTTGTAGACCAGGCTGACCTTGAACTCACAGCGATCCTCCTGCCTCTGCCTCCCGAGTGCTGGGATTAAAGGCTTGCCACGCCCAGCCAAACTGTAATTCTTTAATATAGTTCTTCATGTTGTGGTGGCCCAACCATAAAGTTAGTTTGTTGCTACTTCATAACTGTATTCTTGCTACTGCTATGATTTGAACTGTAAATATCTGTTTGCAGGGTATCTGATATGTGAACCCCCCCTAAAGGGGTCATGACCCAAAGGTTGAGAACCAATGCTATAAAGAATGCCAAGCCCCTCCCAGGGGAAGGGCAGCTGATTTCAGAGATGAAGTCAATGACACCATGATAACAATTACTGACAAAGCAGTTTGTCCTCCCATACAGGGCTAGCAGATGGTAGGCACTTCCTAAAAGACAAGACAAGGCCCAAGGGAGTGGAGAAGGCCTGCATCTATCTATCTTTGAATTGATCTGGATGCTGGTATACAGAAATAGGTTCAGAGTTGTGTTTCAATTCCAAGGAGGAATTGAAAGCCAACAGATCACAGCTATGAGAGACACAGGCAGCGCTCTCTCTCTGTCTCTCTCTCTCTCTCTGTCTCTGTCTCTCTGTCTCTCTCTCTGTCTGTCTGTCTGTGAGTGGGTGCAGGGGGTGTGGGAAGGTATGGGGCAGTGATAAGGTAGAGGAAAGGAGACCGTGGCTGGCTGGCTCTGTTGTCTTCAAATCGGACTTTCCTCTTAGGAATGCCCAGGACAGTAACATGCCCTAACAAACCCATCTTACAAAACTGCTTGCAATGTAAAAGAGCATGCATAAGCTAGCCCCCACAAGCTGAGCCCCCACAATCTGCCCCAGCTGCCTTTCCACCCAGCCATAGGTTACTGCGCCTGAAACACACTCACTGGTCATGTTGGCTTCTGCCTCAGGACTGTTGCACTAACAATGCTGGAGACTAGCATGTTTAGGTCTACATCTGTGCACGGCTGAATCTTCATGGTAGACACCAGCACTTTCTCAAAGTGGCCACCCCTGGTGATTTGTCTATAGCAGTTGTCTTTCCTAGCCCATGCACCATCCTTCCATCCCAGGGGCAGTTCCTCATAGCAGTTGCCACTAGTTGAAATTATCCTGTGGTTACCTTATCAGGTAGTGAATACTTAAGGAATACTGAATTTTAATATCCAAACTAATTTTAAAGAGGCCTACTTCAAATTTTTTAAAAACTCTAGGGCATGAAGATGAAAGTTGGGCTCTTAAGTTTGGCCTATAAGGGTTTCAGTTTTTAAAGAACAATACAGGATTGTCATACTTAACACTTAAGAAACACTTAAAATAGTTTTGGAGAGATATTTGTTTGTTTGTTTGTTTCCTTAAGTTTTAAAAGTAAAACGCACTCTATCACCATACAGCACCTTGCAAACCTCGGTGCGGACATTGCCACCACGTGTTGTTGTTGTTGTTGTTGTTGTTGTTGTTGTTGTTGTTGTTGGGGCATTAACATTTTGGGTAAAAGCTTTTATACATGACTAAGGCTTACAAACACCTCTAGAGTTGAGCCCTTAGCTGTCTGAGCAGGTGAGGGGAGCGTGTATGGTTTCAGAGCATCTGCAACTCAAAAGTCCTTGGGCCATAAAGGGAGGGAGAAATGAGGCCCTGTTGGTTTTGAAATAAAGACATAGCTGGGGCCCCACACATCTCACTGAACTGGAACAAGGACGAAGCATTCCTTGGTTTAAGGTATACACACATGATGTTATACAACACATACGCAGTACTTGGGAGTCCTCTGACAAATGTTTCTCGGGACCTGCTATGTCCTGATGAGTACCTTAGGATTCAGAAATGGGCACTTAGAGCCAGGGAACAGCAGTATATCAAATTACTACAACACAGGTAACATGGCATGCCCTGCTAGGAAGCTCCAGGGAAGCCAGCAATAAGAATCCAGGGCAGGGGCTGGAGAGATGGCTCAGTGGTTAAGAGCGCCACCTGCTCTTCCAGAGGTCCTGAGTTCAATTCCCAGCAACCACATGGTGGCTCACAACCATTTATAATATAATCTGATACCCTCTTCTGCAGATAAAAGTTCTCATATGCAATAAATAAAATAAATAAATCTTTAAAAAAAAAAAAAGAATCCAGGGCGGGTCTGGAAACCATCCTTGATGAGCACACAGAGTCACAGCAGAGGGATGCAGAGCAGTCAGGCAGAGGGGACAGTGCAAGAACTTTTGAGAAGGACATGAGGTTGTTAGACATGAGTTGCCTGAGGCTGTCTATTCTACATCCTCAATTTCACATGGCAGAGCCCTGGGCTTTTGTTTCCATGCTCAAAAATCTGCTTATGGTTTCCTCACTACTATTCTGAATTGGCTTTCAGTGCTTCACACTGGATTTTAGCACAATTTCCCCAGGTTTCCTATTTTGTTACTGATATCACGGCCACTTTCCATGCCCCCAAAATATCTTGTACTGCTACCATTCTCTACCTAGGCTACACCTTTGTTCTTCATGACTTTTGTCAACCTCCTCCCACCCTGCTGGCACAGTCTCCAGGGCACACAGACACTGAGACACATGTGGGCCGATGGCACTGGAATCTGACTCAACATTTCATAAAGCGGCTTATCAAAGCCTTAAAACAGGTGCATATTCTGACTAGTACTTCTGCTTCTGGGAATATATCCTTAAATGCTCAGAGACTCAAACAAAGACATTTACACACACACACACACACACACACACACACACACACACACACACACCAAACCATTATTCAAAATATCCAATGAACAGGAGCATAAAATACATGATAATGATGGAAAATTACCTAAAAATATGTTATGATGACACACAGATGGTGGATCAGCAGCCGCCCCTTTGCTAGAGGACATTTAATAACACATTCATAACTGTGGGTTTGCAATATCGCATTTTTATTTTAAAAATTCCACATGTATAAGTTAAGAAGAGTGAGATTTATCAAAATATTTGCAGCAGTTGACTCTGTGATATGTGTGGATCTCACCTTGATGCTTCAAGACACAAAACTTCTAGAATGTCCCACATTGTTACAGTGAAGGCACACTATTTTTAATATTAATGAAAGGTTTAAAAATAAAAATTAACTGATGTGAATATTTGCTAGCTTTGGAAGTGAGAAATGAGTGTTTTTAAAAGCCTATTAAAAATACTCAAAACAGATGCATTGGGTCCCAAGTTTCATCCCCAGCACTAAAAGAACAAAGAGGAAGAAGACAATACCCGAGGTTTGGTGGGTTTGGTGATTCCTACAACCAGCCTTTCAGACGATCTGTGGGGAAGGACTACTTGGTTTCCCTGTAATTTGCTGCAAATGGATTTTTTTTTTAGTGATTTTTTAAAAATGTAATCACTTTACAGCCTGATCCCAGTCCTCTCCTCCTTTCCTCCCAGCCCCCTTCACACACACACACACACACACACACACACACACACACACACACACACACACCCTAATTGCAAATGGATATTTTATAATATATAGCACAACTATCTCAGCAACCTCAAATCTCTGTGGGAGTTTCACTAGCTCAGAGAGCCCTGGGCTCTCACTTCCTTGCTCAAAAATCTGTTAATGATTCCTCACCCCGTGGTTCTCCACCCCTTTGAGGGTGGCAAATCAGATATTTATATTACAATTCATAACAGTAACAAAATTACAGTTATGAAGTAGCAACAAAATTATTTTACGGCTGAGGGTCACCACAACAAGAGGAAGTGTGTTAAAGGGTCATGACATGAGGCAGGTTGAGGACCACCGTGCTAGCTAAGCTCATGTCCTGCACTATGCATAGGTAGGCAGCTGATGCACACAGTAGGTCAAGAGAGTCAAGACTTAGCTCATTAACTGTAACTCTTGGTGTCTGTTCTTGGTATGAGTCAAAAGTGCAGGAAGCGCAGTCTTTTTGGAAGCCAGGTCAGTGCCCTGAAGAGACTGTCCAGGTCAAGGTCTGTGTGGTTAGGTGGTGGGGTGGGCACAGCACTTAGACTTCTGGGTAATAAAGGCAAGAAAATGAAGTCAATTGCAATACGGAAGGGGCAGCATCTGGAGGGTCTTAAGGTGCACACTCAGGCTTCAGGTTCAAGGCGTTTGGCCGCCTCCTGCAGACAGTCTTGCTAACTGCCCAGCTAGACCTGCCTGAATCCTCAGAGCAGTGCGTGATGCCACAATGCATAGCTGACAAGTACAGTGACTGATGATGTCAATCTTTCTTTCCTCTTAGAAGGAGTCAACTAGCTGAGGACAGATGCCCGAGGCACGTATTGCTTAACACCTCACACACAAGACTGTGAGAGAACAATTTGGAAGATGAACAAAGAAAGCAGTGGCTTTCCTCTGCATCTTCTCAGCTGGGTTACCTAAACTCAAGCTATACTACCTTCCGTTTATATTGAAGGGCCAGAAAATAGTGTTAGGACCTAAACCTCAGTCCAAAGCAGCTTTTAAATCTTAAAAGGAAAGCACCACCTATAAACAGAAGAATATGAAGACATGAGCAATTCTAACAGGGGTGACTTGTTATGGAGTCTATGACAGGTCAGAACCTGATTGAAATAATTCCAGTATGGAGCACTAGTTGCTTTGAAAGGGAATTTATGCATAGGTTCAGGAAGACTCAAAGGTCAAGATTTCAGGCTAGTCCCTCAGTGGACCCACAGCTGATCAAATGCGCCTTTAAATTATCCATGATGCACGGAGATAGCGAGACGTCCAACTGGCAGCCATTGCAAACACGTATTTGGAACGCCACTTTTCAGAGCCTCGCCCCTTAGATACAGATGAAAACAGGAAGTGAAAGCAATCATCCACTTGGCCTCTCAGAGGCAGGCGCCGCTTCCACAGGTCTCCTTCCACCTGGGGCCTTTCACCGAGCACAGAGTCCAATAGCTCTCACCCATTACTTCTTCTCATTGCCTCTTGAAAGATGAAACTGTGGATGCAGAAGCCAATTAAGAGGAGAAGCTTGAGGAAGACTTGGTTTGCTGGTAAAATAGGGGTGTTCATTTGGAAAAGTCCCGACTGAGAGTGGGACGTGGGGTGTGCAGAGAAGCCAGGGAAGTCGTTTGCTCAGTCAGGCTGGACTCCAGTCCCGCCCTCCCCAACGTCAGGGTATTAGCCTTGGGCAGCCACCTTTCACCTCCCAACAGAATGATTCTAGTCGTTTCTTCTCTTTTTTCTCCCTGGCCCTTGGCTTACAGGCCAGGTGGTGGTAGAGCTTTCCTGCATATGACCAGATAGGAAATACTGTAGGCGTCATAGAAAAATTTGACCTCTGTTACAAGTATTCAATGCTGCCATTTTCCCACGTAAGCAGCTACAGACATGTAAGAATGGTGAACGCAAGCTCTAATAAGACTCTACCCTAGAAAGCGAGCTGTGAATTTCATAAACTTTCGAACATCCAAGGCTGGAGATACAATACTGTTGGTAAAGCCAGCCTAACGTGCGCAGGACTCAGGGTTCCATGCCAGCAGCATGTAAAACAAGATCTGGGGTGCACATCTGTAGTTCTAGCCCTGGGGAAGTGCGCGCAGGAGGGTCAGAAGTTTCAGAACAAGGAACCACAATGTGGTGAGTGCAAGACTAGTCTCAGCTAGATGAGACCCTCTCTCTCAAAATAAATATTTTTTTAACCCCAAAGATGTTTTATCATATCCACAAAGAGTATTTCTTAAACTTGTTTTCAACCACCAAGTCTGTGAAAACCATTCTTAGTTCATAGACTAAAGGAGCACATGGCACGCCCATGCAGGACCTTGGGCTGCAAGCTGCAATGGCTGCCCTTCTACATCCAATGCATCCGTTTAATCCACTGAGCTGTTGCAGATAGTGCTCAGGGACTAGCACAGGGACTCGCCTGATAGGTGACATTTAGCTAAGACCTAAAGGATAAAGTAAGAGCAAAGTGTCCATAGGAAGAATTCCAGACAGGAGGGGTGTGTGCGTTGGCCTGGATCAGGGAGGAGACTGGCACATTTGAGTCAGAGAGAAGCCCAGGGTGTGAGTAATGGGAGCTAGAAAAGGCAGAGGCCCAAATTCAAAGCGCTCACACACCGCAATGCCAACCCTGGGCTGACTTGACTTTCCTGCCCTCATCGCCCAACTTCCCAAACACTGCCTATGCTTAGGCCAGCACTAAGTGGACACATGCTACCATAGATTGAGTTGCACTGTTGAGCCCATACATTACACTAAGCTATTTTCCTTCTTTAAACACACACAGACACACACAGACACACACAGACACACACAGACACACACACAGACACACACACACACAGACACACACACACACACACACACACACACACACACACACACACATGACAACTTGCAGGAATTAGTTCTCTCTTCTGCCATGGGTTCCAGAGCTTGAACTTGGAGTCCTCAGTATCAGCAGCAAGCACCTTATCTTCTGAGCCATCTCAACAGCCAGTGTTTTCTTCCTTATCAGACCATTTTCAGAACGTGCTCCAATAGCAACACTTTTATGGGCCGTAAGCTTTCCAGGGGTGTACATTCTTGCCACACTGTTGTACAATACATAACAGTGCTTTTTAAAAGTCTGTTTTTCCACTAGACTCAGGGATGCTGAGAGCAGAGACTAAATATTGTTAGACCCTGACAGGCAGTTTAGTCTCAATAAAGCCTTACTGAATGCAAAGCATAAATGCCTAAGTGAGCAGATGGTCTGACCTCCGAATTTCAGCCAGGTGACTCTGTTCTTCCCACAGCTGTCTTTGGATCTGGTTTTTTGTTTTTGTTTTTGTTTTTGTTTTTTACAACCACTAGAACGTTTATAACCAACCAGAACACTGAGCAGTCCTCAGCCTCTAGTCAGGCTGGTGCTTCTGTTGGTAGCTTCACAGATGGAACGTACCCTCAAGGTATTTGCAGTTTCCCTGGAGCAGAGCAAAAAGGTTTCTGGAAAAACTAACCAATCCCTACGTTGACAACTCATTCACAAGCAGGCTTCATGGGAGCAGACTCACTGCAAAAACCTTTGTGTACATCCCCAAGTCCTCGAATGTAAAGAACAGTATGCTTAGGAAAACATTCTTTTACTCAGTTACCCTCATCTGTATCCCCTGAACATGGCAGACAGAGCTAGAGACCAGAGGGAGCAGCGCTCTGGGAGTCCAGAGCCTACAGGGGTGATGAGGGAAGGAGGCAGCAGCGGACTAGAGAGGGACATGTGGGTCCTGAAACCAGGAACCCGTGTGTCATTGACTCCGTTTTAATCAGATCAGCCTGAAAGAAAGGACGAATTTCACCGTGGCAGCTGGGCCCTCAACTAGAAGGAACACTTTTCTGTGCTCAGCTTCTGGCACTCGGGCAGAGGAAGGAGTCACCTCTGGGACATCCCGATGCAATCCCTCTACAGCATTACACATGGCTGCTGCTATGCTGCGCACAAGGAAGCAATTAGAGCTACTTAAGATACTGGAGCAGGTGCATTTTGCTTAGCAAAGGGTAAGAAATTCAATCCATCTGTGGTCTAGCTCAAAGTCAGAGTCATTTGTACTGCTCTTTAACGAAACAAGACCTCGGGATACAGTGACGGTCAGAAAATAAGGCCAATTTTAGGGAATGTAGATGATGATGATTAAGGCTTTTTTTTTTTTTAAATTGGCAAGGAGCTTCAAGTCTGCAAGAACACCATAGGACTTTTCCTTTGATTATGACAGTGACAACACAGGAAATATGTAACATTTGTTTTCCACAGAGCAAGACACAATGAGTATCCGATGTTTGGGGGAAATGTGAAGGTTCTAATGACAAAATTAAGTTTGCATTCATTGGTACACTGTTTTAATTGGTTCATTGGGGACTTTTGTCATGTGTTTTAAAGATGGCTGTCCATACCAAGGGAACCGATCTCTCACTGGCTATGTTCCCAAGGTTTTTCCATAACAGGCGTAGTTACACAGGAAACTAGAGCCTAGATACGCTGGGACCAGGACAGGGCAAGAGGCACATGGCTACTAGCCACTCACTCACCTGAGAGTCAACAAAGTTTCTGTGTGTTCCTCACAAGTTCAGTGGGGACCATCTGTCCTTCTCTAGTTGTGTTATTGTAACCAAAACACAGTGTTTCATAGTAAATTCTCCAGCTAAAAATCTCAACACCAAATTACAAGCATTTCTGTACAACAAATGGTCTCTGACATTTCTGAGGCAAATTGAGTTTAGGTCACATGCAGAGAGGGACAGGGACAAATCTATATGTCTAGGGACCTTATGGGGAAGGGCTGGGACTCTCTCTGCATTTCAGCTGCCACCTCTCTTGTTTTCAGAGCCTTTGTGCACATCACAGGGGTTCCCATGCACCTTGGCTGCAGCAACGCAACTCAAGGCCTCTTATCAAGAAAACGTGAAAGGGAAAGATCGCTTTGCTTCTCTCTCTGGGCTATCTCTCTCCTCACATTCCTCTTGTCTGGTCTCATTTCCCAAGCACACCAGAAGCCAAATGCCAAAGCATCATGGGATACAGTCAAAGGTTGCAGAAGCATCTGAAACCCTGCGACTTTCAACATCCTCCCCACCAGGAAACGGAAAGGGCGTTCCTCAGGACACCCAGTGGAGAGACAGCCCAGCCCTTCCCACACACTTGGTCCCAAAAGGATCTTCTAATGGGGCATGTCTTGGAGTGGCTCTGAGGAAATTCACTCAGCAGCCAGTGCTCTCTCATCCAGTAACTTCTCTGATGCAAGAGGAAAACAAGGAGGGCATCCACGCCTACCCGAGCCTAACAACAGAGAAAACAGATTCCAAACATCAAAAAGGCAAGGAGCCCTGAAAACTAGCACTTCTGTGTCCATTGGTCATCCAGACAGGCACAGGAATATAAAGCAAAAATCGAAACTTTTGTTCTTCCTCCCGTAGTTCTTTCCTAAATGAAGGAGGAAGGGGCCCAAGCACACTCCACAAATCCTCAGGCCAGACCAGGACTCGACCAGTAAGGACATATATTCTTAACTGTGTTTCCAAGTTCCTACCCCAGATCTGGCCAGGAACCCTGGCCCCTCCCTCACCACCTTTCTTGGGGAGGGCAGACAAGGACATCTCTAGATTTCCGCCCTGAAGAACTGGCATTTCTAGTGGTATGACTCAATATTTTAACCGCAGGTTCACAGTGTAAATCCCTAAAGCCAACAGAACAGAGATCTCGGTGACGATGTCTGTATTGCTCACATGACAGAAACCAGCGTCTGGAAGCCAGGACAGCTCAATCATCTGGGAGAGGAGCCAAAACAGCAGTGTCGCTGGAGCTCCCTCCTCACCAGAGGAGTCGCAGCCTCACCACAGAGCTGCAGCACAGGGCAGCAGACCTGCTCCCAGCCAGGGAGCTAAGCTGATAAACAAATTGAAGATGAAGGCCAAAGGTGTGCACATGGTTTTCTCCCCCTGGGCCCCTGGGCCCATGGCTTCTAAAAAGACCCACCTGAACCCTGTACAAAGAACCTCTAAAAGTGGGGGTTACAAAAACATAAGCTAAGGCTTCCCGGCCAACTGTGTCACACTAAACCCTCGGTTGTCTAAGGGGCCAAGTTTTAGTCCTTAACAAGCAAAAGGATGTAGCGTCCTGATTCACCTCAGTGCTTTCAGGAAGAGCCCCGGGGGAAGAGGATTCATCACTGGGGAAGGACGACAGCACACACAACAGCACGCACTGGTTCCTTCCGTGCTTTGGTATGTGGTTGATGGGCTGGCCTCCTGAGATCAGTCTTCACAGACCCCCGTCTATGGCTGCCTCTGACAGCAGCCCCAGTGGCCACACTGCAGGTACTTCAAGCTTAAGATCACCACATACAAGCAGACAAGCAGCAGCGTCTGCCACATAGAACACACCTGCTCTTCCAGAACGATGGCTGAGGAGACACTGTGAGGCAATCTTTTAAAGTCTTAGTATTGGAAATCATTCTGGCAAATTCTCAGGGAGAGGTTGAACAAATTACATATTATACATATTCTCTTTTCATGACGGTGGTCTAAAACTTCAAAGTTTACTAGACAAAGCTATGCTGGAGACCCAGTGAGGCCATAAGCCCTGGCCCGCTGGAGAAGTAACTTCCATTCCGAACCTTCACTGCCCTTAAGCTAGAAGCTGCCCAATCTTATCCCTTCTCAATATGATAACCAAAGTTTATCAAGACTACATAATCTATATTTCCGCACAGGCTTCCGCAGAGAAGAATGTCTACCAGAATTCTTGTGAAATTCACTAGACTGAAAATGGATGGAAGATTTGCCCAGAAGGCCTTTTACCTTTGTGTTTACAGAAAGCGAGTTTCAAAGCTCCCTTCTTTTTATGATCTGTTTTCACACCAAGTTACTTTAATGAGTGGATTTGTAAGGGCAGGAAACAGAGACGCTAAACAGAGCACAGACTCTTGGTTACACTTAGCCTCCCCTTCAAGGGTCCCATTGTCCTCAGAGGTGTGGGCAACTGAGGTACAGGCAGCCCAGAAATTGTGACTTGGGTTCAAATCCTAACTTAACTACTTCTTACAGAACATTAGGAAAGGTATTTGTATTTCCTGATTCATTTTACCATCCAAAGAAATGTTGTCTCAATTTTTTATTTGAAAAAAAAAAAGTGAGTCACAAGCATGATTTTATTATTAAAACCTGGTTAGGTAAAACCTTAAACACAAAATGAAGACAAACAGTGAGATGGTCAGTGTCTGAAAAGCAACACAGGAAAAGCCTAAGCCCACAAAAGCTAGACCCCCTGAGGTGTGAGCTTCCAAGGGCAAAATGAATAAATGGTGCAGTTTGCACTCACTAAAAGACTCAGTTGAGCTTGGTCCCTGTAGAAGATTCCTTCTTCTCTGTAGAGAAGCTCTCACAGGCACTGGACAGCGTGAGTGAGGTGTGATGCCTCCCTGCAGCCTTTAGTGTTCCCACATACACAGTGAGAACTGGTGTTTTCAACAAGCACATATGAGAAAGTAGGAATAAGATTAAAAAGTTGGAGAGAGAACTTGTATTTGGTAACTGCTGTTCTGTGGAAATAAGCTGGCCAAGCACTTCTCTGACATTTCTCTGCATAGCAGAAAACATTCCTCCAACGAAACCGCCTTCACCTCTACAGCATGCTGGTCATCGCTAAATCAAGAGCTCTGCAGGTTGGCCAGCTTATCTGCTAACTGGGAAATTCCCTGAGGTTCAGAGGGCCGTGTGGAAAGGAGGTTAAAATGAAACTTTGCTACGTGCTGTGAAGAAGTCAAAAGTCTGCTCCTCCAACCCAACCACTTGCATACAAACCACCACACACCACACACCACACCCAGTTGAGTCACTACAAGGAAACTGACATTGGCAACACAGATGCGTTCCCTCCACAGTGTCCCCAGTCACTGACCTCATCTATTTACTATCCATTTTCTAAGTCTGAAGGCATCTCCCCTGCCTAGAAAAGTCTTTGCCGATTGATTGCCAAGACAGAAAGTCTACTGTAAGCCCTCCACCTTCCAGAACCCAGGTCCACCAGAACTCATACTTTTGCCTGAGAAGGGTCATTCTGAACACTGTGGATGTAGCCACCATGTGGGGTTAAAGATGTGGAAAATGTTTGTGGGAAGCTACTAAGTATTTGGCTCTTCCTGGGATTCAAATTTTGGAGCAGAGAACACTGTTTTCCAGCCTCGGTCTTTCTACAACCTACTGCTCAGAGGAGTTCATCTGGGGCAACATGGTGAACTCTGCACATGGCAGCTCCACACCTGTGTTTGGGCTTCTACTGAGATGAGCACACTGAGGCGAGGAACCACCCAGAAATCACAAGGGAGAAGACGCAGTCACAGGACGAAATCAGAACTCCCTCCCAGAGAGCCACCCTGCCCGTCATAAAAATTCCACTTGCAAATTGTACATAATAAAACTTCAAAAGAGGTTTCAATTTTATGCAAGCTGAAGTACAGAAATGAAGCAGTAAAAGGGACACAGTCTTTCCTGCCCTGTGTGGGTGCGGTGTGGCTGCGAAGGGTGCTGTGTTGCTCTTCAACTCTGCCCTGTGTGGGTGCGGTGTGGCTGCGAAGGGTGCTGTGTTGCTCTTAAACACAGCTCCCCAAGCCCACGGTAGACAAGCATCCTCTGATGTTTACAAGTGGAGGGAGTCATAGCTTGGCATGTTGGTCTTCAAGGTTTATCTCCAAAGACAACGCATTTTAAAGGGTTAAATGAAATAAAGCTTTGACACAGGCCTTCACCAACCTCTTTTCATGTTAAGAATCTCTACAAGCAATTAAGAAAAAGAAAAAAACAAACAAATGAAAAACATCTCAAAAATAAGATAATTTTAAAAAGCACATCGGGGGCAGGAAGACAAGCAAGGAAACAAAAAACAAAAAACAAAACAAACAAACAAACAAAAAAAAACCCTTACCCCATGATCTAATATGGCATAGGTGGTGTCGACTGAGCCAGTCGGTGGACGGCAGTCTGAGAGTCTATTGTTATAATGCACTTAGGCTGTAAGCCTCATCGAAGAATTCTCTGATTTTCATGTTTAGGAACTTAACAGGAAAGTTACAAGGCGACTTTGTAACAGAAAGGAAACTAGGCTCCTGACTTATGACAGAGAATCATGTATGTGCTCTGGCAAATGTTAGCCACCCATACCACACCAAAGAAATCAGGAGCTCTGGCCCTGGGGCCCAGGAGCCGTTCTCACGGCCTCACGGGTGACTCTACTCTACAGCTGACTCGAGGGCTAGTGCTTGGACACCCTGTGCCTGCAGTCACAAAGCTCATGAGTGCTGATATGAAAGGAACTAATATATGAGACCACAGAATAGAAACCAAGGAACACCACAGTGTGTGCAGCACCATTTACTGTTGAAACAGAAAAACTACATTTCTCACAATATAGCCTTTTAATATACAGCCTTCCAAATGTCCATGAATGTGGACACATAGATGCCATTCCAGAACTGCTTCACGTGTTAACTGTCACGTGGCTTAAGTATTTAGCCAAGTATTTGCTCAATAATTGGTGACTATTACTTCCATGTGGGTCTAGGTTTGCTTTGGGGGAAGAGTTTCACATGGGTAAGGAACTAAGAAGAGCATGAAGTAGTTGTCAGTGAGCTACGAAAAGCACAGTGTATTTTAAGTTTCCTCCATAATCTTATTAAAACTTATGTCGATTGCAGAATAGCCTCTCAACTGGTCCTTCCATGCTGCATTTTGTGCACGCCTGAAGCACATACCCATAAAGGCAGACACCGTCACCACCAATACTGCACCTTATAGAGCTCCTACAGCAGCCCCCTCAGGGTTTTCTGTGTCAACCCACAAATCTGAGAATGTCAACGCAGTGTCAGGGGTAACCGTGATGAGACACAAGCCATATGTTCTTAGGACTTCACTGGCTACAGCAACAATGTGAGGAAGAGCCACATGAGACCGGCTTTCAAATCTGCATATCCCAAGAAGCATCTCACAGAAAGTCTGGCTCATGGAAGCCACCAGCAGTGCAAGTTCTCCAGATGGCTCCAGAACAGTTAGGAGAGAACACAGCAAGTGCTAGATAACTTGGTATCTGGCTCCATTTCAGTCAGAGCTCTACAGTGATGGGAAATTCTAAGAATTTCAAGAATATAACCTAGAAAAGGAGTCTTCAAGATGCACCCACATGGCTGAAATTACTGATTATTTGGTATGATTCTAAGTTGTGATCATAAAAATTTACACCCCTCCACATCCCTACAGACACACACACACAGACACAATTGCCACCAAAGTTAGAGTATTGAAGCACTGTGCTGCTGAAGAGTGTGCTCTCAAGAAAACAAAGCAACAGCTGGGCGTGGTAGCACACGCCTTTAATCCCAGCACTCGGGAGGCAGAGGCAGGCAGATCGCTGTTAGTTGACGGGCAGCCTGGTCTACAAAGTGAGTCTAGGACAGCCAAGGCTAACATAGAGAGACCCAGTGTCGAAAAAACAAAAACAAACAAACAAACAAAAAAAAGTAAGAGAAGAAAACAAAGCAATGCAAACCTTAAAATCTCTACAAAGTACAAGATACAGACCCTGGAGGAGGGAAGGGGCAGAAGAGAGCCATAAGGTCTGGTGAGCATGCTCCAAGTGCAGAAGAGCTCGTGGGGGGTGGGAGGAGGCGGAGCGGTGTGTGTGAACCGTGAACATGTATCATCTCTTTCCATTAAACAATAACACAGGAGTAGCCAGCAATGGCAAGAAGGAGCGTGTTTTCTCAATGGAGATTCCTGTCTGTGTGCTAAATCCTCAAGAAGTTAATCACACAGCTAAACAAACACTCCTGAAACTGCAGTTGCCAAACAATAAGGGAAGGATCATTCCTAGATTTTAGTCATTGTAAGCGACTCTTTATTTGGGCCTGGACCAAAACCCAACAGAATAAAACCCTTCTAAATCATCAGAAGGAAAATGCGGAGGAAGCTGACACTACCCAGCGTGGCCTCTCCACCCAACTTTGTAATTTTCTAAATAATTAGGTGTGAACACTAATTGCTTTATTGGGCAATTCAGTAAGACTAGACACTACAGACTGTCTTTCTTGCAAAATTTGTTCCAAATGAAATAACACTCAAGCTCTCCTTAAACCCCCATTCCTGTGCCATTACGAAGCTTGGTGTATTTGAACTAAGGTTAATATTTTACACTCCAGATTTGAGGGATATTATTAAATAGTCAAAGGTTATTAGTAAGTAACTAAATATGGGAATATGGGAACCATCAATGCAGGAATGTTATCTCCACAGAACAGAATATACATTAAAAAACAATGCCAATATACTATTAATTATGTACACATAATTTTCATTTGTCAATTATACCTGAAGTATAAAACATGACATTTTCTGAAATGTTTGATGGTCCAACTAAAAGCAGAAGTCCAAGTTTCATAATAAATATGTCAACTCAGAGTTACAAAACAGATATATTTGTTCAAGAATGCAAAGAAGTTTAGCACGTGATAAAGTAATAAACAGAAAAGCCCATGAGAAGCGGCTCCCTATGTAGTGACAAGGACTTGAAGAAGAAAAGCTCTACTCTCAGTCCCTTTGGTTTAAGTTTTTCTTTAACATGAGACTTGCATTAATTTACTATCCTCAGTTATCAGATACAAATATCAATATATCCCTGAAACTTTACAAGGATTTTATAATACTTGTATATGC